>NC_041333.1:38187846-38233039 GCF_004354835.1 Perca flavescens | reverse complement strand
AAGGCACTTGTCACAATAGGACCCGATTTGTTTTAAGACATATTACCCAGGCATATTTAGAAAACACATCAATACATGTCAATAAATAATGCACATTATCGTTTTCCGATGAATATTCAGACATATCGACCAAATCAGCTTGGAATTGCTTGTCGATACCATTAACAATCACTCTGTTTCTTGGGAAGTGTTTCAATGCAGGGCAGCGTGCAGTGTACGCATCCTGCCTCAGCAGAAACTTTTAACCGTGGGTATAGTTGGAGACAAGCCAGTACATTCTTTGACGGAATCACGAAGCCTGTGCACTCCTCCCAACCCTCCTGGGTGGGACGGATCATAGTATATCTTGTGCATAACCTTCTCCATGATTCATTTAAAACACAAGTGAACCCATTAGAGTTATGTCATTCTTTTTATTTATTTTTATTTTTTTACAAAACACTCTCACACATCCATACATAGTACAGTTATGAAGACAGTGAAACTCATTCTATCATAGATAGCATATTGGCTAATACGGATACATCGCTTTTACTGATTATGAATATATTCAGTTTTTGCAAATCCTGCAAGACATCAGTATACTGTTTTTCTTGCACATACAAACTCACTGTATCTACAAGCATTGTATACATAGTAAGTAGGTGCTAAACTTTCAGCATCTTAAAATTGCGTGTAATGTTGGCTATGACATCACAAAATGTTTCCACTATACTCTCACGTGTCATTAACATTGATAATAACATCTGCAGCAGATCCTCCCAAGGAGGGTATTATGTTGTCTTCTTACAATCACCATCAGTTTTCTAACCTACTCACAACTGTACGATCTACATCAGCACTCTTACATTGGTATTTTTCAACGTCGTTCACATTATTAGCAATGGCTTGATCTAAAATGCCAGATAAATGCGATACGTGATATCGCTCACTGATATGGTTATACATTACACCTAAACAATTCCCCATATTTTCACACCGTTAGTTTTTTTCTTGCATATAAATCGCTAATAGTCCCCAATCTCTCTAATTTCGCTATTTTGACAACGTCGTCCCCTATCATAGAGTCATACATAGCACTGATTTTAGTTGTAACATCTTCAGCCGTTTTCAACTCGTACAAAACTGTTTCGGATACTCCCCTGATTCTACCCTCATCAGCTGTGAGATGTTTCAAGGACAGAAAACGTTTGCACTACACCAATGAATTTATCAGTAAGGAGTTTTCATAAGCTGTTCAAAGTGGACAGTGTAGAAGTGTTCTGGTAGCCCCTCTAAACAGGCATGCTGTTTCTGGCTTGGATGATTGATCTGACAGCCCAAACAAAGCTCTTCCAAATACTTGTAAAGAACAATGTTAAAGAAGATGTAGAGGCTTGTTTTAACGCTATCTATAAACAAAGATGACACCACCCCATCCGTCTGATCAGGCGCATCTGTGTCGAACAATCAGCAACACCTCCCTGTTGTAATGCAGCATATGTTGAGGGGTTTGTTTGATATGCACATGTCTGAGGGGGAAGTGCCCCAAACAATAGAGATGGTGGCAGGGGAGGTGTAGGTGGGGATGGTAGTGTTCCGGCGATAGAGGTGGCGATGATGACGATGATGAAAGGGATTGAGGAGATCCGGATGCCTTTAGGGGTGCAAATAGACCAGGGGTGTTAGGGAGGCGTACCTGTGGGGGTTCGAATGAAACCACTCCAGATCCTCTGGGAAGAAAAAAAAATAACACATTACAATCACAGTAGCAAAAAAAAATAAAAATAAAATCATTTTAACTATTTTGGGCAAATAATTAGCACATTAAAAATAGACCCACCATTTTGCTAGTCTTTGTGTCTGATGATTTTAGGTCTATAGAGGTTCCGTGGCAGGGGTAGAGACTGTTGGTCAGTGTCCCCAAATATCAATCTTTTTCTTATGTTCTCATAAGAACTCCTTATTTTGTCTCTTCTGATGACATAGTCGATTGTATCAAACTGTTTCTTCAAAATCTCCCAGTCACACCATTGTATAAAGAACACATTTTTAAACCATTTGTTGTATTCCTCGTTAGATACAGGATACGGTTTTAACTTCCATTCTTCATGACCACGGGCAGCAACTAACTTCTCCCTTTCACTACACAAGCTAAGGAAAATAAAATCCTCTGTAGGTCTAGTGAAACGGTCTGCTTCCACACGATAGATACTGGAGCCATTGCGACTATCCCATTGAGACACATACACCAGCTCAGGTAAGCCCGGATTGTCAAGGTCCGGACAGACGACATCACGAAAAAGGCCCCAGTCTTTCACAGAGATTGTCCAGGCGGTTTTGGCCTTGCTAGATAGTTCCACAGCAACACTAGTGTAAACAGCTAATGTCACGTATCCCGCATTGTAGCGAATTGAATAACTGTATCCGTTGACACCAACATATTCCAGATCAGATGTACATGACTCAGTCATGCTTGTAGGAAAGATCTCCGAACGGAATCACTTCTTTCTGGGAGCCTGACTCAAACTGCCTGTTGTTCCAGTATTAGGCTCTTCGCATCCCCATAACTCTTCTCGGCGGGCTAGGCTCAAACCAAATGTAGTGGGTCCTATTCTAGATGTCTCACCTTCTTCAACAAAAGATGATCCAGATTGTTTTCCAAATGCGTGGAAAGACATGGCTGAAAAACAATTCCTCTTTGCTTGCACCTAGAAGAATTAAAAAGTGAAACTCCAGATGGCCTTTTGTTGTGGAAAAAACGTGGAAACAAGCTAGCTACCAGAAGAGCTAAAAATGGTGGATAAAAAAGTGAGCAGTCAGCCTTGAAACAAGGGGTTTTTAAACACCACAAACCACACCCTGTAGGGCGTTTTTACAACCCACCAATAGCAAACCCTTCTTAACAGCTAACCATTGGTCTATCAGACGTTTTAACACCTTTTTACAAAATGCAAATAATGCCTCACCCCCACATAAACCATGACGCCAGCTATACCTACGTCATCACATCCGCTAGATGCGTGCGCAGTTTCGACAATTAGATGCACTATCATATTCGGCCGCTAGATGGCGCTCACGGGGTGCCGACGTTCGAACACGACGTCATTACGTTCGCGGTATGCGTGCGCAGTTTCGACGATTAGATGCACTACCATATTCGGCCACTAGATGGCGCCCGCGGTGTGACGACGTTCGACCGCGACGTCATTACGTTCGCGGTATGCGCGCGCAGCTTCGACGATTAGATGCAATACCACATTCGGCCACTAGATGGCGATCGCGAGTACCAACGGGCACCCGCGACGTTACATGCACGCTCATATGACCAGATTACAGGGTGGGTTTGCGCGTGCGTGTGATGACGTCACACATGCACGCGCGAACCCACCACCTTAATACTACTGATAAAGGACTTATTGGACTTTACTTTCTCATTGCACTTACAATAACGAGCGGAGCTGTCCTCAATTTAGGTCATCGTGTATACGTCTCATGTGCGTTTTTTCTGGCATCGTGTGTGTGTGTCTGTGTGTGTGTGTGTGTGTGTGTGTGTGTGTGTGTGTGTGTGTGTCTGTGTGTGTGTGTGTGTGTCTGTGTCTCCGTCTCAGTCGCGGGGGGAAATCGAGCAACAGGATTGAAACGGCAGCAGCTTTCAGTGACTGTACAGTGAAGAATCGTTACAGTATACTTTTGCTGTACGTTTTGTTGGTAAATGTTTGAGTTACACAGGTGTCTCGTGGTAATATCAGAATCAAGGAAATTAATTTGATCCGTTCTCACTCCCGCTTGGTCAGTGGCTGCACGTGGGACTGCTGGGATTGTCGTGCGTAATGAAAATGCAATAGGGGGCCCAGGCTGTCAATCAATGTCTTCCATTGATGCGGGCCCCTGATTGGTCTGGGCCCGAAAGCAACCGCGTACCCTGCTTACTGATAGTTGCGCATCTGAATCACTCAATTCTCATTGGCTACCTGCCAATGTGGCAGGTAGATTGACAGTTTTACCCGCAAATTGCAAAATTCTAGCTGTACAGAATAAATCTCCATGGTAATTTATCTGCCTCTCCTTTTGTGAAGCCGAGTCAAGTCTAAATTCATCCAGGATAACAGGAATATCCCGGCTTAATCCCTTATCCTGGTTATGTGCAATAGCCCCCCGGACACAACAACCACTCTAAACAGAGGGCTATTTCACAAAACCTAGATAGTGGATTAGACAAACATTTTTTTTTTTTTTTTTTTTTTTTTTATTGACAATAGAGCTTTCTGAACTGTCTGTGGAATAGATCAACGGAGAGGAGAGAAAGCAGAGTGGCCCTAAATGACAGCTAAACACAGTAAAGACTCTCACACTGAGCTGAAATGGAAACACTGTGCTAAGATTAAGCTGATGTTTTCACCCATCTTCCCAAACTGTTGCCTGTTATGTAGATAGCTTCTCAGCCATTCATTTTCGCCGACTTGACATGTTCAGTCGGCAGCAGGGCAGTCGGGACTCACCCAGAAATGGGGAGCGGAATGAGGTGACTAGTCTCTCAAAATCTGACGAAAATCTTTTAAACTGACCTTTTGTTGAGCTGAAATGAAGAGAGATTCAGCTACTGCACGGCCTATTCCACTCTTCAAATGTTTTCAGAAATATGTTTCGTGAACGATTTTAGAACAATATGAGATCGTATTCTGAACGGCCGCTGCTATGGAGGCGTATTACGTCTCATCTCTTTGGTTCTGTGGCACTTTTTGGACCAACACGGGGAGACTGATAATTTTGTCTGGCTTTTCTGTTGACATTCGGCCGTCTGGTTGGTGTGTCCTGGCTAACAGAGGTGCGGACTGAGCAAAGTTACTCAGTCGGGTCCCTTCCTCTAATGTCAAGCGGGGATATCGGCTACAATGAAAGCATCAAATGCAAGTGTTATTCATTCCTCTCTTATTCCCATTTAGTTTCCCCAAGGGAGGACGGTGCTTGCAAAGGTAAATTTGATGTAGAAAGGTGAAACTGTGAAATTAATTAATTTACGTAGCCTACCTGTCAACTTTGGAGAAATATTATTTATTTATATTATTAATAAAGCCTTGCAGTTGGTATACAAAGTCTTGGATTTTGTTACAAAGGTCTTATATTGTTTTGCCTTTCCTACGATTAAGTTCATACCATAACAAAATTAACTGTTACTAATGTAGGCTAATTAAAAACCAGCCCGTCGCTGGATGCACCGGAGGACCGAGACACAAAGTAAACACGCCTCTCTGACCAGTACCGGGGGGGGGGGTTAGCGGTTAAACTGAGCGGAGGATGTGCGGAATGTGTCAGTTTCTGTTGGACTTTGGTTGGACTTCAGGCAAAGCTCAAGCTAACAGGCTAACGGCTTATTAGCTAGCCAAACACCGAGCGGTAACATCTGCAAAGATTGGCTCTGTGGGCGCATCAATCTGCTCGGTGTGCGTAACAGACTGTTGATCACACCTGTTGATCCGCGCCGGACTTCACTGTGAGCGGACTGTTTAGAGACAATGTGACCGGCAGGTAACGTTAAAGGTTATCTGCTACTGTAGCAGAACTGCAAGGAAACGCTGAACTGAGCTGTGTGTTTTCAGTGTTAAACACTGCTGCAGGTATTCATGCACAACTGTTGTTGGTGATTTACAGAGGTGGAAGACTTAGTCACATCATGTATTGCAGTAAAAGTTAGAGATGTTCTAAAACGCTGGTATCGGTATCGGGAAGTACTGGAGTTTATGCACTGATCCGATACCACGTAATAAAGCCTTAAAGAAAATCTACATTAAAGTAGTTTATTTATGTTCTTTTTCCGTTATAACTGACTGTCAAACTGGAGAATAAAAGAAAGTTCTGGGGCAATCATTGTTTGTGTTTGTTCATGTTTCACAAAGAGTTTAACCTGAGCCAGACCGACAACAAAGATAGAAATATTATCACATCCATACAGGGATAGTAGTATACAGCTGTTAAAACATAATGAAATATATGACACTCTAGTATCGGATCGGTACTCGGTATCGGCCGATACGCAAGTTTAGGTATCGCAATCGGTATCGGGAAGCAAAAAAGTGGTATCGGGCCATCTCTAGTAAAAGTAGAACAAAAAGTGTGTAGAGTTACACATTACTAGTCATATGTATGTAATAGTACAAAAGCATTATCAAAATATAGGCCTACTTAAAGTACCAAAAGTAAAAGTGCTCATTATTTTATTTTATTGGATTATATTATGATCCAATTAATTGTATTAAATATGACCGATGATTTAAATACAATTTAATTCAAGTAGCCTACTTGAACATAATTATTTTCTAGGGTTTAAAATGTATACAGATTTGACATTTAATGGCAGATTTTTTCCGCGTGCGTGCCGACCGTGTTCATGAACCAGAACTTCGACAATAAATCAGTAAGTTGCTACTCAAAAATTTTTGTTCAAGGTTGGCAGGTCTGTTTTAGTAGTTATTTCAGTTTGAATGCAGGAGAGACTTCACACTCTGAAGTCCTATGGATTGGTCACCTCATCAGCCCTTGCATTTTCTCCATTCAAACAAAACATTTGAATATAGTAAAACATGGTAAACTATAATTCACTCCCACCTCCTATTAGTTCTTCTAACCCTTGTATCATTATCTCTGTATGTTTCCCCATTCGGTCTACCAAAGGAGCCCTCAGCAGACGTCAAGCTGGCGACCGGAGCAGGAAAGAAGGGCAAGAAGGCCAAGGAGGAGGAGAAGCCTGCAGCACCTCCTGCAGCAGCAGTCACCGCCGCAGCAATGGAGGAGGAAGGGGAGGAGTATGTGGTGGAGAAGGTGTTGGACTGCAGAGTGGTGAAGGGAAGAGTAGAGTTTCTGCTGAAATGGAAGGGGTTCTCAGAGTAAGTATGAGTCTCTAATATTAATACTTAATATATATATATATATATATATATATATATATACATGCAGATAATCTACAGCATACATTTCGGCATTGTATCATGTTGAAGTTGTCAAAGTTGAAGGTTTGGTATTTTCACACTAAGTTGCAGACCGTCAAATAACCTTACAAAATGACAATAGAAAGAATTAATAATACGAATTAGCATTGATTATGATAAGAATTAGAGTGAGAATGTATTTCCTAAAAACAAAGCCTGAGGAGATTTTCTTCTGTCTGCACTCATCTTTCCAGTGAGGATAACACATGGGAGCCACAAGACAACCTGGACTGCCCCGTCCTTATCACCGAGTACATGCAGAAACACGAGGAGGAGGAGGAGGAGGAGGAGGAGGAGAAGAAGGAGGGCAAGAGGAAAGTTGTGAGTGAGGCCTCTGGAGACTCAGAGGAGCGACGGAGCAAGAGGAAGAAGGAGGAGGTGAGTGAAGGAAAGAGGTTACTCCAGACTGAAGAGTCCCAGAAATCTAATGCGGGCCCCTGGTTGGTCTGGGCAATCGCAAAAAGGGAGGAATTTAAATGATTTATTAAAAATGTAATAATAACATAATAACTTATTTCACCAGTAAATTGCTGTTAAACTACAAAAACAGATGAGAAAAGGGTATTTTAAAATAACTTTGAATGCACCACGAGGTTTACCCGTTTCAAGTTAATGCAACGTTTTTATATATTGTGCAGCCCTAGCGCCAACTGTTAATTTGTGCCAATGATTAGTAGCCTAATCCTTGAATGGTATGATTATGACGGTTTCACTTCAGAGCAGTGGTCAGTAAATGTATATTTTTACCAGTGCGTTTACCAGTTTACCGGTAAACGCAACATGTTGTCCCATCTGTTTTGTTTTTCAGACAACGGCAGTGACCAGTGCTAGTTTGTGTCTTTTAGCTCATAGCTTTAGCGGCAGACTGTACATCCCACTGTTGTAATCCTCTACAGTGAAATACAGTCACACTACACCATTTAGTTGTCAGCATTTTAGCCATGTTTAATCCAGTTACTACTGTAGCTAACGGTAGGCTAACATTAGCTGATGTGTAACGTGTTATTAGTGTTTACTAACGTGACATGCAGCGTTGTTTCTGTTGCCTCTAACGTGCGTTTCGGAGCATCAAAGCGCAACGCAGACATCTAAGTGCCACTGTACTGAGGCACCGTAATCCGCGCTGCTATTTCGGCCGGAAGATACTGGGCACCGCTGCCCTATTGGCACCGGATTTTAACATGCGGCGTTAACGTGAACAGAAAATTGCATTGCCTGTATCTTTCATGGCAAACGCATGTGGAAAGCGGTCGCACAACAACTTAAAGGAACACGCCGACTTATTGGGAATTAAGCTTATTCACCGTAACCCCCAGAGTAAGACAAGTCGATACATACCCTTCTCATCTCCGTGCGTGCTGTAACGCTGTCTGGCCAGCTCCAGCATTAAAGCTTAGCCTAGCACAGATCCTGCAGGTAACTGGTTCCAACTAGCCTACTGCTCCAAATTGTGACAAAAGTGACAAAATAACACCAACATGTTCCTATTTACATGTTGTGATTTGTAGAGTCACAGCGTGTACAAAAAACAACCTAACATGAGATACAGCCATCTTCTAACAGTAAACAAACCGGGAACTATATTCTCAGACAGGCTTGCTGCGAGCATATCACTCCGCCCAAGTACTATATTCTTCCGCCTGAGAATATAGTTCCTGTTTGTTTACGGTTAGAAGATGGCTGTATCTCATGTTACGTTGTTTTTTGTACGCTATTGACTCTATAAATCACAACATGTAAATAAGGAACATGTTGGCGTTATTTTTGTCACTTATTCGAGCAGTAGGATTACTGGAACCATTCACCTGCAGGATCTGTGCTGGCCTGATGCCGCTGGAGCTGTCAGAAAGCATTACAGCACGCACGGAGATGAGAAGGGTATGTATCGACTGGTCTAACTCTGGGGGTTACGGTGAATAAGATAAATTCCCAATAAGTCGGCGTGTTGCTTGAATGATTGTTCTCTAGTGGGGGAGATCCAACAGTCCCTGAGTTCAGGAAGTCTCTCCACAGATAAACTGTCTCCTGCTCAGTGGTCAGCTCTGGTCTTCATTTTACTGTCATCAGAACAAGATCTGGATGTGTTTGACCTGAAGAAATACTCTGCTTCAGAGGAGGCTCTTCTGAGGCTGCTGCCAGTGGTCAAAGCCTCCAACAAAGCTCTGTAAGTGCACACAGAACTATCCAAATTAATTTAGTTTTTCTTTGACTAGAATTTGTTTTTGTTTGTTTGTATCTGTGTTCTTATCTGTTGCTGATTCCTTTTCAGCCTGAGTGGCTGTACACTGTCAGAGAGAAGCTGTGAAGCTCTGTCCTCAGTTCTCAGCTCCCAGTCCTCTAGTCTGAGAGAGCTGGACCTGAGTAATAACGACCTACAGGATTCAGGAGTGGAGCATCTGTCCTTTGGATTGAAGAGTCCACATTGCAGACTGGAAACTCTCAGGTTGGTGCTCATCTATTTGAAAAAGTTGTTATTGTTCTAAGTTGTTATTTTCTTCATATATTAATTATCGGATGGCCTTTCTATTGAATCTCTTTCAGGCTGAGTGGCTGTACATTGACAGAGAAAAGATGTGAAGCTCTGGCCTCAGTTCTCAGCTCCCAGTCCTCTAGTCTGAGAGAGCTGGACCTGAGTAATAACGTACTGCAGGATTCAGGAGTGAAGCTGGTATCTCCTGCACTGAAGACTACACACTGCAGACTGAAAACTCTCAGGTTGGTGTTCTGTTAATTAAAAAGTATCACCCTCTGAGCAGTTATTTTCTACCTATGGTAATTATTGGATTAACTTTTTATTGAATCCTTTTCAGACTGAGTGGCTGTGACCTTTCAGAGAGAAGCTGTAAAGCTCTCTCCTCAGTTCTCAGCTCCCAGTCCTCTAGTCTGAGAGAGCTGGACCTGAGTAATAACGACCTGCAGGATTCAGGAGTGACGCTGGTATCTCCTGGACTGAAGAGTCCACACTGCAGACTGCAAACTCTCAGGTTGGTGTTCAGTTAGGACCTGAGTAACAATGCAAGTTAAAGCAACATTGTGTAACATTAACTAATTTTTTTTCTCGATTTGTGTCCCTATAGTTTCACAGTAACTTACTTCTACACTGCTATCATAAATATCGATACCTCTACACATGCATTTGTTATGATGACATTACTTGTAATCGAAATCTAGCGAGTCAACAACTCTGCTAACAGAGCCAAAGGTGCAACAACACAAGACATAGCAACCAGCTAATATTACATAATAGTCCAACAACAAGAAGGCCAGCTTGCTGTCCTGCCCTTTTTTATTTCGCAAAACTCTCTGCAACGTCTAAAAACAAGTCAGAGTTGTCTGGGGGAAGCTCGGCTACTCTGTTCTGGTCTCTTTTTAGCTTCCTTTACTCTTTTCAGCTTACCTTCGCTACACCCTGAGGAAGGCTCAAGCCGATCCCCTTTTTGACAGTCTCACTACATTGTGTATGTGGATCTGCACATGGGGAAACCACACTGAATCAGGATAGGCATGTCCACATCACAGACAGATACAGAAACAGTTATCAGGAGTTCTGCTCTTTATTAAACTTGTTTTAACTGTGATCATATGGTGGAAAGTTTTTTTAACAAAAGTATGACAATACATGTCTTACAATGCCTTGTCTCTCTCACAGTAAGATATAACATAAATAAATTAAAACCTCAGCTTCTAAGGCCTTTCTGCTATATAAAAATACAGTATATTAAATAGCATAGTGTCTTTGACACCGGAATGTATCTTCCCCAGTAACATTACACATTTTTCACATAATTAAAGTCAACATCAAATACAGTGACAGTTACTTGCCCATGGGGAAACCAGACCAAATCAGGATAGGCATGTTGACATCACAGACAGAGACATAAAAGTCCTACACAATGCACAGTAAGTCAGAATGGAGAAATAGCATTAGAAACAATGCAAAATAGGCTACATTTAGCGTTCAGCTTTGAGCCTAAAATTAGTGACTCACTAATTACGCTGGGTTTGTACAGGCAGCTTCAACAACAGCAGGATGGAGCGATTCAATGCATTCCCAGTCAAAAATCGATACTAGCATAAACCTTCCTTATCTAGCTGCTGCAATAACTACGCAGAGGAAGAAAAATCAGTCTCCCAAAAATCTACTGATTATTTATTTGAGCTTTAGAATGTAATTACTGCAAAACAATTATATAATAAGGTTTATTTAGCTTTCTCTCTCTACTGGACAGTGACAATTTAAAGTAGCTACACACCATTAGTTCTTGTTGTGTACAGCTGGAATGTAAAACCCCACCCATTTCTAGCACCAAGGGTAGTTGTTATATAATTGCTCCCAGGTTGTGGCCAGGTTGTACCTGAATTGACCGTGTGTGTACGTGCGTGTGCATGTGTGTGTGTGTGTGTGTGTGTGTGTGTGTGTGTGTGTGTGTGTGTGTAGTCTCTCAGGCTGTATGATCTCAGAGGAAGGCTGTACTTCTCTGGCCTTAGCTTTGATATCCAACCCCTCCCATCTGAGAGTGCTGGACCTGAGCTACAATCATCTAGGAGACTCAGGAGTGAAGCTGCTTTCTACTTTACTGGAGGATCCAAACTGGAGACTGGACACTCTAAGGTATGGACGGACAAACACTTTTTTTAGTCACTAAGTGAGAAACTCTGGTTCTTTTTGAATGGAGGATCTAAGTGAAGGTGTATTACAGGGGTTCTCAATCTTATAACACAAATACAGATTTTTACTCAAGGTCAAAGGTCCGGGATGATTCGATTGGCATTAACAAAATAAGATTTAATCAACTTACATATCACTTTTATGCAACATACTTTCAAGTTGAGTACTCACTTTTCCTAATCAACTTTTGTAGCGTTACAGGTAGCTGAAATTCGGTACCAGTATCAAACGGGACCTTTTTTGGTAGCTTATAAAATAATTGAATTAAGTTAGAAAAATAAGCAAAACCTTTTTATCCTATTTACATGTCATTTATTTAGACCATTTTACACACAAACTAAATGAAAACCCCTCCAAACCTCTTGCCTTTCAGTCTGTCATCAGGGCATAGAGAATGCTGTTGTACATGTCTCAGAGTAAAGCCGCCTACACATGATAGGCGGCAAAACCGCTCTGCGGCGGTTGTTCCATTGATTTCCTACGGGGGGGGCGGTGGCGTCCAACTATGTACTGCGCTACCCCTGGCGTCGCGCACCGCAGCTCAGATTTGCCGCTCTGTGCTCCGCTCAAAGTTCAAATTATTTAAACTTTGACCTAGTTGCTGCTGATCTTTCAAAGGTGCAACCAATGAGATAATGGAAATTCGTTGCTTTCAATGGGAAATAGCTTCTTTGCTCTGAAAATCGTTTATCATGTGTATGGAGCTTAAGTGTAACCACACCGAGACAGCTTTAGCAGCATTGCCCTGAGTTTGACTTGAACAAGCTTGCAGAGTCAAGCTGCAGTCTCTCTCCGTCTCATTTCACACTATGATGGTTAAACCTTGCAATTATCCACAGCCCTGGAGTATGAAGTTGATTACGTCTTTGTTTCTTCCTGCAGGGTGGACCATGGTGGACCTCAGAGACTGAGACCTGGTGTGAGGAAGTGTGAGTGTGTTTTAAGTTTGCTCTAAGAGAACTCAGCTGTGTGTTACACTAGTTTAACCCCTTCCCGGTGCTGGAAGTATATTATAAGATGAGGTTACTTTCTATTTCAATGTTTTACTGAACAGGATCCTGAGTGCTTAGTAGTTGA
Source organism: Perca flavescens (assembly GCF_004354835.1). Classification (NCBI taxonomy): domain Eukaryota; kingdom Metazoa; phylum Chordata; class Actinopteri; order Perciformes; family Percidae; genus Perca; species Perca flavescens. The sequence continues at coordinate 38,220,328 of NC_041333.1, read as the reverse complement.
TGTTGAATTGGCTAAATCTCCCTTTACCAGTGGATGTTATTATTATAGGCATAAGTAACTATGAAGAAATAATCAAGAAACAATAGTGTGGTGCCTCCTCTGTTGAACTACCCAACACACTATGAGCTATATCGGTATTTCCCCAGAAACAAATGTCAAGTATTTTAAATGTAAACCGTAGTAAAATGAAATGTTCAGGACAGTCAGGTAAAATGTATAACACAAAGAAATGTATTTTACTATTCTGGATTATCTTTTTGTGTCATATTCAAATATTTTGTTTTAGTCTTTTTTCAAGATATTCCTTTATGTTATACATAAACATCTTTACTGCTTTTACAGTCTCAAATAAAACTCTTAACATGTGCCAATGCACTTAAAAATCCCTTAGAGAAAATGATTGCTACCAATGCATTCAGTGGCGTAACGAGCCAACACCGGGCCCTTAAGCAGGATTATCAAGGTGGGCCCCCCTACTATAGCACGTGATGATGGTGCAATGTCCACGAGTAGGCTACCATGAATAGGACAGGATAGGATCATAGAGACACTGCATATAAGAGATGAGATGACTGACAAAATCAGGAGTAGCCACAACAACAACAAAAAAACACGGGTGAATGCGCACCATAACACATGAAAAAACACACAAGGACATCCTTCCAGGATTTCACGTCCTTTTTTTGAGATTGTTGCTGCCCAAAATGCCTGATTTCACGGGAGCTTTTGTTAAAAATTGTGATAAAAGTTGCAATGTCTTTTGTATGTTTGTTGCAATTAAGTTGTAGAAGACAGTGAAAGTTAAAAAAAATATAGTATATATATACTTGTTTTGGGGAATAATAATAATTATTATTAATTAATTACTCTGAGATTTCCTAGGGAACCTTACCAAAAAGGTTCAGGATGCTGCAAATGTTGGTATAATATGAAAGTGGCTGGTGGATTTAAGACAAAAAATGATAATTTATTGAATTAATCAAATATGAACATATATGTCACTATCAGTGGCTTGTTGATCTTTACATTGTTAGTTAATTTCCTATCCTGGGCTTGGACACACATTCATACGGTTTGATAAAGGACTTATTGGACTTTAACTTATCATTGCACTTAGAATAACGAGCGTAGCTGTCCTCAATTTAGGTCATCGTTTATGTCTCATCTGCATCCACTGTGTGTGTGTGTGTGTGTGTGTGTGTGTGTGTGTGTGTGTGTGTGTGTGTGTGTGTGTGTGTGTGTGTGTGTGTGTGTGTGTGTGTGTGTGTGTGTGTGTGTGTGTGTGCATCAGTCAGTCGCGGGGAAATGGAGCAGCAGCCCCCGCTGCAGAGAGCCGACAGTATTGAAACAGCAGCAGCTTCAGTGACAGCGTACATTGATGTTAAAATGTCTCCATGTTGGCAGGACGGTCTATCGCTCTACGTTTTGTTGGTAAATGTGAGATGTTCGAGTCACACACACGTCTTGTCTTCATAACAGAAACTAGGAAATTAATTTGACCTGTTCTCACTCCCGCTTGGTCAGTGGCTGCAGGTGGGACTGCTGGGATTGTTGCAAGTAATGAAAATGCGATAGGGGCCCCGGCTGTCAATCAATATCTTTCAGTGTTGCGGGCCCCTGATTGGTCCGGGTCCAAAAGCACCGCTTACCCTGCTTACCGATAGTTACGCGTCTGAATACATTTCAAGCAAGTGTCCTCTAACTCCTTTTTCACTTAAATATGAAACTTTGGCAGTTGACTTAAATTGTACATAGGTAAGTTACCCTTTAAAATAAAATAAAACTCCTTTCTTTCTCTCACAAGAACACACCAGAGTTAACCAATGCTTTAGACGATTTTAGCTTAAATATAAAACAGTTACTTTAAACATTATTTATATTTTTGGGAAACCAGTTTAACCTTTTTAAATGTTCCAAATTTTTTGGTTTTTTAACCTTTTCTTAAGTTGGTGGAAAAAATCCTTAAATCCTTTAGAGCTGCAACACACCAGACCGACTCATCCCCATGTAATGCTGCGGTGACCAATCATGTAACCAGAGATCAGACTTGTCAGTGTGTTTGGAGCTCTGGTTTGAGGCGGTGGGAGAGTCCCGTACAGGAAACAGGAAACATCACTGCCTCTGAGGGGAAAAAAATGAAACCCAAGCACTGAACTGTTTCCTCCAAGAACAAAACACTCGCTCGTCTCTTTTCTTTCTCTCTCTCCTGTGAAATTAAGCTGCCTTCAAGAGCAGTTGGAAACGTCAAGATCTATAACGTTCTGATGGAAAACAGTAACTGTGAAATATAAATTCTACTTGTGCTTTGTTTGGGGTTTAAGAACACAACAGGATGTTACACAGTTGGGCTGTTTCAGTGACACCCCCACTGCGGAGAATGTATGTTCGTTTTCGGTCAAATGGCCTTTTGTGCTAGGGGCACTACTCTAATAGCATCAAAATCGCTAATTGCTACTAAGAAGGCTCGACACAACATAAGACTTTGCTCCAAGTATCACCAGGGGCTCTACACTAGGGATGCACTGAATCCAGGATTCGGGTTCGGATTCGGCTGAATATTGGGCTTTTTGACGGGGTTCAGTTTCTGCCGAACCTTAGAATTTTTTTTTCCACCGAACCCAAACCTATAAGCTTTGCAATGCCGATTGGTCTGGTGGTGGCGAGGACCCTAAACAATAAACAACATGGCCACTGTTAAAAACATCTGGTACGAAACATCCGAAAGAATATGAGTTGTGCATGAAGGAATCTCAGACAGCAGCCAGAATGCAGCAACTTCAGGTACAGCAAAGGAAGGACAGTCCCTGCTAAAAACTGGTGTTAACCAGACAGAACCTCTCCCGGGCTGTCAGCTGTTCTCTCGGTAAATGAGTCTCCCTACAGTGGGAGCAGAGTGACTGAACGGCCGGCTGCTGCTCGTTAGCTAACGTTAGCTTTCTAATTTCACCCACCCAACATGCCTTCATCATACACTGGTTAGCGAAAATTTGCCAAACAAAATAGTCACTGAGCTGGCGATAGCGATGTGCTTTCCTACGATGTGAAAAGAGCGTGTGAATTCAACATTAAGTTGTTACATTTAACTATTTTAGAGGCTGTGGATGCTGTTTACTTTATTAATGTGTTTACTGTGTTAATAGACTAAGGATGGGAGGAGGATTCGATATTCGTTTTTTTAAGGCATGTGTCATGTCCAGTGCGCCATCACCATCTTGAGCATTGAGAACATTGTTTGTGTACACAGTAGTTTACTAAAAAGAAAGGTTTGGAATAACTCACTTTAGCTCAGTTGGTTTCTCCGCTCGCCACCATCTTGCCAGTCAAAAAGAGTCGATCTCTGAATGCACCGTAACAGGCAGGGGAGCAACTACCCAGTGTCAGAGGGGTATGCAGCAACAATTTTGGCACCCCCCCAAAAAATAAAATAAAAAATAAATAAGTGTGCTTCATCATGTATGGGCTTTAAATAATAAAGGTTTATTTTAAAGTATATCAGCCACTGTAGGCCTACCATAATTATAAATAATTATATGGTATATATATATATATATATATATTTTATCAAACAAACATTATGTAATAATCATTTTCAAGCCCAATCCAGATTTTCCATATTAGTTTCCTTATTTTCATTAATATGAAGAAATTAATCTGTTGGTATTTTCCCCACTTCCAAATGTTAGACCTTGATGTTGACTTCCCCCTGTCTTTCCTGATCCACCATTTTTGAATGAAATGAACTCAAAATATAGACACAATTCGTGAATAGGTTGGTCAACCGAAACTCAAACCATACTGGACATTTAGTTTTCAGTGTGGTTTAAAAAAATACAAATATGAAGAGACCTCCTACCTGATGTCATCACCTCATGTCTGTCTCATTCCATGTCACCCTCGATGCCTGTGTTTTTAACCACTAAGACATATTGTCAAACAAACATTATGTAATAGATTTTCCATATTAGTTTTTCCATATTAATAATATGAAGAAATGAATCTGTTGGTATCAATCAGGCGTCATCTCCCCCTTTACACTTCCACCTAATGTTAGACCTTTGCCTGGCGCACCTGTTGCCTTCCCCTGTCTTTCCTGATCCACCATCCTCACACCTGAATGAAATGAACTCAAAATATAGCAGCCTCAATTCAATTCTTAAATCAGCCTAGTGATGGCATCTGATAAGACAACTATTATGCAGTAAGGTTGTGCTGCTGTTGAAATTACATTCACATTTTGGATTTAAAAAACATCACAAATATGGAGAGCCACTTAGCACAGAAATTTTGAAGAGAGAACAAGCCAGAAAGAATGAGGGACTGACCCTGTAATTACAGCTTCCATGTCACCCAAGAGATGTAACTATAGCCTGTATATGTCTGACATCTAATGGTAAAACAAAATATATGCATGATTCCATAGTACCAGAGTTATTGCATTAGTTATGTTTTCCAGATTATTGTCATTTATTGTACATGCTAACTTATATTTTCCAGTTTTCAGCTCAGCAACCTGGGTTTTGCATATTCTAAGCTAGCCGTAAACCCCCATTTGGCTGCTACATTCCCAGTGTTCGCTAACGCTAGCTAGTCTGTTAACATGAATATTTGGCTGCTACATTCCCAGTGTTAGCTAACACAGTCTGTTAACATGAATATTTGGCTGCTACATTCCTAGTGTTAGCAAACGCTAGCTAGTCTGTTAACATGAATATTTGGCTGCTACATTCCCAGTGTTAGCAAACGCTAGCTAGTCTGTTAACATGAATATTTGGCTGCTACATTCCCAGTGTTAGCTAACACTAGCTAGTCTGTTAACATGAATATTTGGCTGCTACATTCCCAGTGTTAGCTAACGCTAGCTAGTCTGTTAACATGAATATTTACAAGCCTCCAAGCACAGACGTCACACTTTAAATCCTACCTGTTGCCTTTCACCGTCCACTTATTTAACTGCTGTTGCATCCCTTGACTTGTTATCTCCTTTTCCCTCTTTCTTTTTCTATTTTTAGCCCCCGACAGCTTTTTTGCTTTATCCATCTTTTTCCATAGACGAAAACTTACTACTGTACCTGCTCACTCAGTGCTCGCGATATTACAAAACCTACTATGGCCACACCAAGACCCGCCCTTCAATAGCCCGGGTCTTGGCGTGGCCATAGTAGGGAGCTCCCTCTTCTACAGTATGTTAACATTCTATGATGGAATCTTATGACATAGAGCACCTTCTCTAGCCTGTTAGTCCTCTACAATGTTATGTAATAACATTGAGGAAATGCAAAAATGATTTAGAAATGATTTCGAAATGCACAAAAGCAGCTAGATATAAAAAATCATTTTTAAATAATTTTTCTTTTTTTTTTTTTTTTTTTTTTTACCATTGCTTTGGCGCCCCCATGGTGCTGCGCCCCTATTCGGCGCATATAGCGCATACCCACTTTTTCCGCCACTGGTAACAGAGAGGAGAGTAAAGACGGACAGCTCCTAAAGCTTAGTTCAGTATAAATGCACGGAAAATTTGTTGTTTAGTCGTTAGTGAAAACCAATATTGACCTTGTAGTTGAAAAAGGAGCCTCATATAAGAATGACATTTCCTCCTATAGAGTCCGTTCAGACGCACTATGAGGTTGACACTTTTTCTTTTTTCACTTTTTTCTTCCGTCCTAATTATGATTTTTAAGGAAGGTTTGACTCGGGTACATTCACAAAAAGACCCTAGGTTGCATATTGGTGAGAGTTACGCTTTAACAAAGAAGAAAAGAGCCGAGTAGAGTCAACGAGCTGGATTGGATGGGAAAAAAACGAAACCCAAGTACTGAACTGTTTCCTCCAACAACAGAGCACTCGCTGGTCTCTTTTCTTTCTCTCTCTCTGTTGTCAGTACACGATCCGTTCCACCTGCACGCATGCGCAGATGATAATACTGTTTTACGACCTGCCCGATCTGTTCCACGCTAGCCTCCACCCAAGCTAACGTTAGTTTAGCTAACAGCTAATTTGGCTAACCGCTAGCTGACAAATAACGCATGCGCAGAACGGATCGTGCAGGCAGAACGGACAGCTAGATTCAGTCTAAAATAACGTTAAGTCAAACATAATGGGAAAAGCAGGCTACAGCTAAATTAAGACTTTACAGTAACAATAAAGACAAGTATTGGGTGATTGTATTTTAAATGAGCACAAGTAAAGCAGAACTGACGTAACAGCTGTTATATATGTTAACGTTTGTTTTGAAGTTTTATTTTGAGGGTCTTTTAAAAGTTTGCATGCTGTCTCAGCTAGCGGTTAGCCAAATTAGCTGTTAGCTAAAGTAACGTTAGCTTAACTGTGGAGGCTGACGGACGGCAGACCGCTACAATCAGCTAGCAGTTAGCCAAATGAACTGTTAGCTAAAGTAACGTTAGCTTCCCAGTGGAGGCTAACGGCAGACAAGCGCTCTCCATCAGCTGTTGACTTGTTCTGACTTATGAAAAAAAACACGAGTAAAATAAAAGACACTGCATAAACTCCGCTACTGTGTGTTTATTCAAATATAAGCACACCTACATGTAGGCCTAAGAGATAGAAGTCTGTATATTACTATTAGGACTATAGAATACATATGTCAAATGTATAAATTAGATAAACTTGAGCTGGAGTCCGATTTACTACGGCAACACTGTTGACCTCATCAGTGATCTCTTTCCATTCCCCATTCTTTCTCCAGCCTTTAATACCAGTTTTCAGGCTGCCAAATAGTACACATGTTAGTAAAAATGAAGCTGAGATATCAGGGTTTCAATCTCCACCTCTGAAAAGTGCCGCTCCTCAGCCGGATTACGTCTCGCCATGTCGTAAATTGTAGGGGCCTCAAAACCCAGAATATATTGGGCCGTGATATTTAAATGACGATGGTTTCCAGCCGCTGCATTTATCAATGTACGGCCATTCTGACGCTCTGATTGGTGTGATACAAACGTTTCATGAATCACACGTAAAGCCTGTCTTAAGATGATTTCTGCGCTCATATCTGGTTTCTACGTTTGATACGGTTAATAAATGCGGCCAATATGTTGTTTTATCCTCATCTCGATATCAAATTCCGCAATAAACACACCCAGAGATTGTTTGAGATAGTTGGAAGAAAAGAGTAGAAAACTTTAACACTTTAAAATATAACCTATATAGCCTTTTATGTTTAACTTAATGTTCAATTGGTTCAATACAAGAATGTTGGCCAACAAGCAATCTGGCCTTTAAAGGTCCAATATGTAATATTTGTACTGTAATAAATCCAAAAATGACACCAATGCCTCATCAGATATTAAGGAAACATGTTAAACTGAAATACTATCTTTTCTGACAACAATGCTAATTTCAGTATTTTTTCTTTTTGAAATTTACATCCCGTGACGGAATTTATGTTTATGTTTTGATCTGTGTGTTGTTATCAACGGCCCAGTTTGACAGGCAGGCCGGGTTGCCAGATATACCTGTAAAAACGTAAACCCAGCACGCTACAGCTGTAACAGTAGTACAGCCATGAAAGCAGCAAACAAACGAACAGGATCAACGGAGATAGATTCTACATGACATAAAAAAAAAAAACAGCATGTTTCTAACAGTTGCGTGACCAGAGACGTAACAACCCCCTGGTAAATATTGGAGATGTATTTGGGTAAATATTGGAGATGTATTTGGGTAAATATTGGAGATGTATTTGAAAGATGGAGACAGCTTAGAGCCCAAAAGGACGCAGACTTGGCTTATTTTCTCCTGAACAGGTAAGCATTAGCTTCATGCTAATTTATCACAGCTAGTAGGGACGGGTATTTTTTGTCATTTCAACATTTGTGTACTCACATTGAATTATATAGCTAGAGTACCCGAGTTGGTTACTCGCAAAAACAATTGAGACATAGCCAGTAAAGTGATCCCGACTGGTCCTGGCTAACGCCGCCATGCTAACCCTGCTAACTGTTGTCATGGCTGTTTACAGCGTGTAGCCTCTTCAGCGGCTGGAGCCGACAACGGTGAGTGGTTATTTTAAGCCACGAGAGGGGGGCTGTAAATCGGAAAGAGGGGACTGTGAGTTTGCAGTGTGTTTAGCGATTGTTGCCGTAATTTTAAGCCAATGAAGTGTGTCGGCAAGGTAGTGGTATTTTTAGCGTTTCGTATTGTAATTCTAAGCCGAGGAAGTGTGCCTGACTGGCGTGTGGAGAGGACAGTGAGGTTGTTGTGTTTTTAGCGGTTCATACTGTAATTTTAAGCCGAAAAAGTGTGTCTGTCAGTTGGTTACAGAGCTCCGCGTGAGCACGGGCTTTTATGACTGTCAATATAGCCAGCATCTACCGTTAGCTACTCCGCTGTGCTGTGGAGTAACGTCTAGCTATGGGAGAAAAGAGTCTAGCAACATTGTTGTGAATGCTGCGGTCTCAGCCTGGCAACCTCCGTTAACTTCGAGTCTGGGCAGGAGGGGGCGGGGAGACGACTCTCCAGTATTTTGAATTGGTAGTGCAGTAACTATTTTAACCGCTAGCTGCCAGTATTACACACAATATTACATATTGCACCTTTAACATTGGTTTATTCATTGTAATAATATTGTTATTGCAATATTCAATCCAGACCATAGCCGGTGCAGATATGACTAGGCTACATTATTTTGACCATGTGTGCAAGTATGAATACTGTGTGAGGATTGGTGTGTGTGTGTTTATGTGTGTGTTAAGCTGTGTGTGGTGTATTTGGCCTGCTGCATTACTCTTCTACAATAACAGCTACTGTATGAAAGCTGCAGTAATGGTTGTCTAAACCCGGCTTGGTGGCTGCTATTTGAAATATGTTCGGTGGGCTAATCACAGTTTTACTGTACGTACACACCGCCGCCGACTTGGGCGTCTAAAGATACCGGAAGTCATTAATTTTCAATGGAAGCTGGCTTCTCTCAGCTGCAAGGAGCGTCAAAACTGTCGGCGTCGCGTTTTGGGCGTTTTGGGCGTTTTGAGCGTCAATCAGAAAGTTGAACTTTGGTCAACTTTATGGTAATGAGCTATGACGCGGTTCAGCGGCAAGCAGCGGCAAACGGCAGCAACCAATTGGAATATAGACGTCCTTCTCGCTGGCTGATTCTGGAGAAACATACGATGTAAACTTTTGTTCCTACCAAGACATTAGTTCCATGAAAATGGAGGGAAATCTCATAATCGCCGTTGCTGGGTTCCCCTATCATTTATGATGTAACGTTGTTTGCGTATAGGGACCAGTTAACGTGCCGTCACATGGTCTCTAAACAGTCCGCTCACAGTGAAGTCCTGCACGGGTCAACAGCTGGCGGCTGCTCGCTCTGCCTGCATTCTGCTGCGGTTCAGCGGCTAACTGCTAACAGACACCGCTGTGACCAACAAACAATACAAATGATGTCATTATATATGTAATTTATAAAAGGTTTCTAGTGTCAGTGTATTGGTCGTGCAGTGGCTGCTTGTGCTTTTTCTTCAATCGTGTGTTGCATGATCGAAGAACGCTGCCACGTCAGAGCGGCTAAAGCGTCAAACAGCTTCCTCGGACTTTTTGACAAGCGTCCTCGACAGGGCGGCCAGAGCTTCTTTGCAGCTCAAGTCAGCGGCGGTGTGTACGTACAGTTATGGTGCTGTTGTCTCGGCAACTCTAGTTTTAACTTTAGTTAAAATACATAAATAAATCTCTCTCGTTCGCTCGCTCGCTTAGTAAACCGCGTCAGAGGTGGGTGTGTATCTGCGTGTATGTGTGTGTGTGTAGGCTGTGTGTGTGTCAAGAGAAACTCTAAATTTCAGATCACCCTCACTGAAACATGGAGCAACCCCATAGCACCAGGAAAAGAAAATCTCTGGCACCACCACAGTCCTAGTAGGACCCTACACTTGATTTTTAGATTTTCTTGCCTGAAGTACGAAGATAAATTTCTCTTATGAGATAAGTTTCTGTTTTTGTGGCTGGAAAGATGTTAGGATTTAATTAATTAATTTAAAATCCACAAACAGAACAAACTGAACATGTTGATCCAACAGAACTAATAAATACATAAATACATGAATCAACAGTCGAGCCAACAGAAAGATAACTTTGTTTCTTTATTTTTATTCACACATAAGTTGTTGTGTTCAGTTAGCCTTCAGTTTTCTTCTCTGGATGTTTCTAATAAATAAACGTTGAAAAAACTCAGTTCATAAACACAACACGGCATAATTAATGTCACAAAGATGTTTAAAAGGTGAATAAAGTGAGTTGAGGTAAATTTATCTTCCAGTTCCTCCCTGATGGGAGACCTGGTATCAGATATACCACACAGACACAAACATACCATAAATACAAATCTTTCATACATAAACTGGTATTTCTATAAAGGTAACATCAGCTAATAGCAGTTTTAGAAAGCAGATGGTTGAGAGCTGCTTTGTGCTGCAGTAGAAGAAGATGTGACAGTTTTATTAGTGAGACTTTATTCAGTTCATGTTTCTAGATTTGGATCATCAGCTGTCATCATCGGGTCAACACGAGGACAAGAAGCTGAACATTGTTGACATGTTGACTCTCATGTTCACTAACTGTTGATGTTGTTAGAACTGGATTGTTAAACATCACTCACAGCTGAATATGAAATGAACGTTTGAATGATTTTCTTTCAGTTATTGTCAGTAAAGTTGTTAATAAATCATCAGATGATAACCTGCAGCTGTATTGTGTCTTGTTCTCTCCATCAGATGTCTGTGAACTGGAACTGGACACAAACACAGCACACAGAAGACTCAAACTGTCTGATAACAACAGGAAGGTGACACGTGTGGAGGAGAATCAGTCATATCCTGATCATCCAGACAGATTTGACCACTGGCATCAGCTGCTGTGTAGAAATGTTCTGACTGGTCGCTGTTACTGGGAGGTCGAGAGGAGAGGAGGGGTTGATATATCAGTGAGTTACAGAGGAATCAGAAGGAGAGGAGAGAGTAAAGACTGTGTGTTTGGATGGAATGATCAGTCCTGGAGTCTGTACTGCTCTGATGAAGATGGTTACTATGTCTGTCACAATAACAGAGACACATCCATCTCCTCCTCCTCTGTCTCTAACAGAGTAGCAGTGTATGTGGACATTCCTGCTGGCTCTCTGTCCTTCTACACAGTCTCCTCTGACTCACTGATCCACCTCCACACCTTCAACACCACATTCACTCAACCTCTTTATCCTGGGTTTGGGTTCGGGCCTGGTTCCTCAGTGTCTCTGTGTCCTCTGCAGGAATGAGAGTCTATCCTGGTTCCTCAGTGTCTCTGTGTCCTCTACAGGACTGAGAGTCTATCCTGGTTCCTCAGTGTCTCTGTGTCCTCTGCAGGACTGAGAGTCTCTCCTGGTTCCTCAGTGTCTCTGTGTCCTCTGCAGGACTGAGAGTCTATCCTGGTTCCTCAGTGTCTCTGTGTCCTCTACAGGACTGAGAGTCTCTCCTGGTTCCTCAGTGTCTCTGTGTCCTCTGCAGGACTGAGAGTCTCTCCTGGTTCCTCAGTGTCTCTGTGTCCTCTGCAGGACTGAGAGTCTCTCCTGTGGACAGAAACACTGACTGAAGATCAGCTGCTGAAATCAAAGTTCAGTCTGTTCACCATCACACACACTCTGCACTGTGAAGCAGATCTGAGACTCAAACACAAAAACATTCATCTGATTTCATCTCTGGGATTATCAACATTTGATCTGTTGGACTAAAAACACTTCATGATATGTAACATCTAAGAAATAATCAACTGTTATTGTTTACTATTATGTCCTTTATATTTAGAATCATATTGTAGTATATTTAAAATTTGGAAAACAAATGTTTCTATAAACAATCAACATATAGTCTAATTTTTCTAAATGCTTTTAATAAAATCTATACGTTTCATCTTGAGGGCGATCATTTGCTCTTTTGATCAGTTGACTCTCTTTATTGAGATTAATAAACCCCCCCCCCCCCAATAATCAAAAACTAGGTAACTCAGTGCAGCCTGCTCCAAAAAATATATTATATTTCCTTTACATACATAAAGACATTTGCACCATAAATTAATGCAGAAAAGGCACAAATTGTTCCAGAGAAATAAACCAGAACACAGAAAATGAAGTGTTAGATTTTCAAAATGATATAATATATGTATATATGCATACTGTAGCTTGTTTTATGACTCATTAGGAGTATACAGTTTTAGTGTATTAAGTATTTCATGTGTCATCTCTCACTGCTTACTCATTACATGGCGTTAGTAGTTTTAGGAGTAGGAGTTGGTGTACATATTCAGGGGAGCGCAAGGACGGGTACAGCTTTATCAATACTTGTTAAACAGTTGTACAGTTTTATTCCCAACTTGTATACATTTAAAATTACTTGTTCTTATATTCTATCCTATTATTTCATGTATATTGTTTCCTATTATTTCATTCATATTCTGTGTGTGCTGTGTGTCTGATATTCTGCTGCTGCAACACTGGTATTTCCCATTTTTCAGAAAGGTCAGGTTTTAGCTTTAGTGTGTGTTTTCTGTTCTTAGTGCTATAGTGTATAATTACTTCTCTTTAGTGTGTTTTCACATTTGTTTGATGAAGGATTTGTGCTATTTCGAATATTTACTCTATATTGTGTCTTTGGCAATGTTGAAGGTAGAGATTGTGCACCACTCCCGGCGCTCGGAGGGGTCTCGCCCGGGGGCGTCATTCAATGTAGAACCGCCCCTGACCACCAGACCCCGTGTCTCTGGACCAGGAGACCAGTGAAGGATATCAGAAGTCTCTTTCCCGGTGCTGGCTGAGTGTTACTGAGCAGCCTCCAACTGAGCTTGAAGACGTAGATGTGACGTGAGCAACGTGTCTGAAAGTGTGAAGTCTTCTGGTAGCTGTGCCGAGAGAAATCTCAATCATTCCCAATCTTACAGAGACGGAGAGTGTAGGTATATGTAAAGAGATAACATAGACACAGGCTAATTACTGATCACTAACATGCTAGTTAACATTAGTAATTAAACCTAAACAGATAATGTAAGTCCAAACTGCCTGTGAGCTTTACTGCAAAGCTTTACTATATGGTAATTCCTCTACTATGCGACACTCAGTCTCGTGGTTATGACCCAATCGTTAGCCTGCTTTTACAAAAACGTCTGCTACGGAGCCATAACGTGAGGTACAAGGTAATGGAGCCTTTTATACATTGTCGTGTTTCTTTAGAAATAAACAACGGACAAATAGAGTCTTTAAACACTTCAGATGTAAATTGATTCGCTGTCAAAATGAATGGCAGTCAATGGGATGCTAACGGGAGGTGATGGCTTGTTAGCCTCAGAGTCTCCCCATAGTCTCACTAAATCAATCGTACACACAGTCCTGTTCATCTTCTATCTGTGGACATGTTGCTACGCTGTTTGTACGCACAAAGAACAGTGCACTCCGTTGTTCTAAACTGGTATTGCTAACAATGGCTAAACGGGCTAGAGCTAATATGAACAATGAAAATACGACTTCTCCAGGACATGAACACCTGTTTCCTGAGTGAAAGTCTTGTGTTTTCTCCTTAACTTCTTCAGGATATGAACACTTGTTTCCTGGGTGCTACTTTCAAATCACACAAACTTTATTCAACATTACCAACGCTGCCTTTATTGTGAAAAACTAACGGAAGTAAGACACCACAGCTGAACAGGGTCAACATTGAACTGACAGACATCAGCTGATTACTAACATTAAGAGAATTCTTTTTTTTTGTATTACAAGTTTTCAGAAATTTGTTATGTTAAAATATGCAAATGAGGAATTATCTAATGCTAACTTTCTGTGAATTCAGGAGAGAAATCGACAGACAAAAAACGAGACAAAATGTAGTAAAAAATAAATGTTTTTGCTTTAGACATAGTATGGAAGATAAATAGCTTCAAAATCTAGAAACTGACCAGTACAAAGTACAAACTCTTACTGAAGTACAAAAGTATCAGCGTCCAAACATAGTCCTGCTGGAAGTGTCACAGAGAGGTTTTTTGCTACTTTGCTTTTGTCAGATGTTAACGTTGTTAAATATAGCGTTGAAGCAACGATGTCAAACTCAACGCCACTAAGAGCCCGACGTGGCAACATGACTTCACGTAAACATACACGCCCACTTTCTTAAGCCAAGTCAGTCCTTCCTTTTTTTGTTATTGTTGTGGGCAAAAGTCCTTGATTATGTGGCACGTTTTCTTAAAAAATGTGATAGAATATGCCGGATATTTATGCAATTTTATGCGATGAAATTGCGGGAACTTGCAAAAACTGCGGTTTGATGAAAAAGATTTTTCAACTTTCTGTCAAGATATATTATGGGATTTTTCTGCAATAAAAATGCGGGGATTATGAGGTCATGCAAGCCCCGCATATTTTGCGCAGAAATCGGCAATTTATGCGGCGAAAGTGCGGCGTATTTGAAAAAGCCAGACATGTAAAGGTTACTGACACGCTTTTATTTAGGAGAAAAAGTCAAATATTGGGACTGTATATTATTGCATGTCTCATATAGCTTTCTCACTTACAGTTTGGGTCTCATAAAGCCCCCACAAAAATGAATTTTTTTTTAGGAAAAATAGCAACAAAAGTGCCTATGAAAATTGTCTATAAAAGTGACAAAAACTTTGAAAAAAAGCGTAAAAAACATTTAAAAGAAGGCGCCTAAATGACTGAAAACAATCGGCAAAATCTGCAGAAAAAAATTGTCAACAACGTTGGAAAAAGCCTTAAAAAAATGTCAAAACATTTCGTCAAAAATGTTGAAACTAAGGTGTCAAAAATGTCGAAAAAGAGTTTGTCAAAAATGTCGAAAAAAGGTGTCAAAACTAGGTGGTCCAAAACTGATTCTGAACCTAAATTGACATGCGGGCCGGATCAAAACCTGTGTGGGGCCCGGGTTTGGTCCGCGGGCCTCGAGTTTGACACGTGCGCTTTAAAGTTAAGAACAAAGCTGTGACCGAGCTGAAGCCTGATTGGCTGCGTTCAGGCTCGGCTCTGTAAAAGACATGAACAGACCGAAGGCGTCATTCTGTTGGTCACAGTGGGACTGAAGTTACAACGCTGTCGGACTGCAATCAAACAAATTAAAAAAATAAAGCTTTGATACAAACTTGTTTTTTTATTTTTACAGACTCAGACTTAGACAATTCTTCGAACGTCAACAGTAAGTGACCTCGCCCAACATCTCTTAGAGCCCCTTTAAATAATCCTGATCTCAATATTGACCAAAAATAATCGCGGTTAAGGTTTTTATTCCAGAATCGAGCAGCGCTGTCTCGTCTGTCCTGACCAGGGCTGCTCCCTCTTAGTCGATTAGTCGACTAATCGGTCGTTTTGGTCTCAGTCAACTTAGATCTCTTTAGTCCATTAGTCATGTTTGATGCTCTTTTTTCATGCTGAATGACTTATTTCCAAGAAACGTACGAGCACATCTCTGGTAAACACAAGAATTAAAGTGGTGCTTCTAGCACAACTCTTTGCGGAAGAGCTCAGATTTACAGATCTGTCGATTAAATCAACTAATCGATTAGTCGATACAATTGAATGAGTGTTAGTCAACTAAGAAGTTCTTCAAAGGAGCACAGCCCTAATATATATATATATATATATATATATTAGGGCACAGCGCTAGTCAACACAAGGGTTAGAAAAGTAAACTCGTTTTGTCTCGTGTTCTAGATGCCAAAAAAATATGTTCAAACGGGTAAAAGTATTGAAGGGAAATTTGACAGTTGGAGGCGTTTTTACCGTTTTTTTAATTTCAACAAACGCAACATCTGTCCAAAAGTCAGCGATTAATCGTGTTAAATAATCCTGATCTCAATATTGACCAAAAATAATCGCAGTTTAAGGTTTTTGTTCCATAATCGAGAAGCGCTGTCTCGTCTCAAACACCAATCCAAATGTCCCCGTGTGTCCTGACGTTCTGCGGTCCGGTCTGAGCGGCCAATCAGAAGCTGGTCTCGTTCATGTGCGGTTTGGGGCTGGTTGGGGGGCCGGTGGCGCCGTCGGCGGGGCTGTCCGTGGTCACCGGGGACGCCGGTGCTTCGGTGGGGGACGCCGTGGCGCTGCTGCGAGGGGAGGCGGGCACTTGGGACTGAGTCGGGCTCACTGCGGCGGCGGTAGTTGCGGTGGGGGCGGGGCTTGTTGGCGGAGTGGGCGTGGCCCTGCGGTGCGAAGACGAAGAAGACGAGGAGGACAGCGGCGACGATGACGACGACAGGGATGAAGGTGTTGCCGGGGAGTGGCGTGCGCCGGGCGACACCGAGAAGGTGGTCGGGGTCCTGAGGCCGAACCGGGCCTCCAGCTCGCTGCACACCGCCAAGCTGCGCCGGGTGCCCTCCGACCCAGAGCCCGCTGCGGCCTCCGAGCCCTTGGCGAGCTCCTGGCAGCGCTCCACGAAGCTCCCCCTGCGTACAGAGGCCCAGTCCCGGTTCTGGTCCCGGTCCGGCTGTCTGGGCGGCCGCGGGCTGGAGGCCGGGTTCGGGGGGACGTAGGCGGGTATGGCGAGCGCCTGCGGCCCGGAGAGGGGCAGGGCCGAGTCTCGGAGCGGTTTGGCGAGAGGCACAGGGGGCGGAGCCTGGCGCGGGAGGCTGCCGTACAGAGAGGCCGACGACCCCGAAGCTCCCGGTCCTCCTCGAACTCCTCCTGCTGCTCCTCCTGCTGCTGCTGCGGCCGAGTGGTGGCGCTCCGTCCTGAAGACGTCGCTGAGCTGAGAGTAGAGGCTGGAGACACAGGAAGTTACATAACAATAACAACAACAACAACAACAACAACAACAACAACAACAACAACAACAACAGCAGCAGCAGCAGCAGCAGTTAGGGCTGGGCGATATGGAGAAAATACAACATCACGATATGTTTGACCAAAAACCTTGATAAATTATCACCAATAAGGTGGATACCTCCTGCTATGTCTTGATATGTCCTGCTACACCCTGCTATGTCCTGCTACGCCCTGCTATGTCCTGCTACGCCCTGCTATGTCCTGCTACACCCTGCTATGTCCTGCTACGCCCTGCTATGTCTTGATATGTCCTGCTACACCCTGCTATGTCCTGCTACGCCCTGCTATGTCCTGCTACGCCCTGCTATGTCCTGCTACACCCTGCTATGTCCTGCTACGCCCTGCTATGTCCTGCTACACCCTGCTATGTCCTGCTACGCCCTGCTATGTCTTGATATGTCCTGCTACACCCTGCTATGTCCTGCTACACCCTGCTATGTCCTGCTACACCCTGCTATGTCTTGATATGTCCTGCTACACCCTGCTACGTCCTGCTACACCCTGCAGTGCCCTGCTACGCCATGAACTACTACAACTATTTCTGGTCACTGTTCCATTGTTTTATTATGACTATTACCCCACTGTTCATACACCACCTACCAAGAGCCTGGGTCTGTCCAAGGTTTCTCCCTAAAAGGAGTTTTTCCCTCTCCACTGTTGCACTAAATGCTCTTGGGGGGAATTACTGGAATATCTATCTTTAAAGTGTCTCGAGATAACTCTTGTTATGATTTGATACTATCAATAAAATTGAATTAAGTTCAGAAAATGACATCACTTTACTGTAATGCAGCCTTTAAAACCAGGAAAAGACAACCCGTCACATTACGATATCCAGAATCTAATACGATATCTAGTCTCCGTCCTGATATTGATGTATATCGATACATCGCCCAGCTCTAACAGCAGTGTACGAGCTGTGAGTTGTGCGTTGCTGTACCTGCAGGTGGAGGCTCTCGGCGTGCTGTCAGGTGTTCGGGCCAGAGCCAGGTCACACTGGTCCAGCAGCTCCAGCAGCTCCTCCTCGGTTGGCCCGCCCAGCGCTACGAGACAACCAATGAGAGGCTTACGTTAGATTTCTCCACATCTGTATCGCTGTCTCTGCGTCCCAACCAGCAGCGGCAGTGTTTAATATCAAACTAACACTCGGTGGTATTTGGGTTCATTTTTCTCAGAGTCTCACCGCGGATGTCGACCTTGCCGGCGATTTCCATGGCCGTGGTCAGGTCCCACATCTGGATGCTGCCGTTGCCGTGGCCACTGAACAGGTAGCGGCGCGGCCGGGAGCCGATGCGACTCGAGCCCTCGCACTCGTGGACCATGAAGGCCGTGATGGACGTCCCGTCCACCGAACGTACCTCACACACCCTGAGACACACACACACACACACACACACACACACACACACACACGCAGACACAGACACACACAGAAAAAAACACACACAAAGAGAAAAAGACACACACAAAGAGAAAAAGACACACATGCACACACACAAAGACACACAAACACACACAATAAGACACAGAAAAAGACACACACACACACGCAGACAAAGACACACACACAGACACACACAAAATCAGGGGAGCAGTCGTGAAAATGTGTAATGCAAAAACTGAGAATCAAAGACAGCGACATAAAAACACAAAAAGGTAGAATATATATTTAGGTATAAAATAGAATGAAATGAAATGAGGTCCAGTCACCTCTTCCCATTGGACGACAGCCTGACGTAGAGTTTGTCGGTGTCCGGTACGACTCTCTGGATGAACACCTGCTGGTCGTCTCGCTCTCCGTACGGACCTGAAACCACCAAACACACACACCGTTACTATCGGAGCCTCCTGGGACCTCGGACCTCTCCCATTCCTCTGGCTGGGGGGGGGGGTGTTACCTATCTCTGGCTGGGTGTGTGTGTTACCTATCTCTTGCTGGGTGTGTGTGTTACCTATCTCTGGCTGTCGCGCTACTCTACCAACTCTACCAAACAACAAGAGAGCAGTAGAAGCAACATTCCTCAGAACTGAGAAGCAGCTGTCAAAAGAACTTGAGTGAAAGGCGGCCTATACTGTGCAAGTTCATGAGATGGTGAACAACAAAGCTGCAATAGAGCAGCCTCCACACCAGTTAGACTAGTGTGGAACAGCAGCCAAAAGTACAGAGGTCTCAGTCTGAACGACATCCTCATCAAAGGTCCTGACGTCCTGAATCCGATCAGAGCTGTCCTCCTGAGGTTCCGAACTGGAGTCTATGCTGCCCTTGTAGACATCCGCAAGATGTATAACTCTGTCTGTATAACTCGTCTGGCTGGAAGATCGAGAGGTCCACCTGCACAGATTCTTGTGGTGTGACAGTGAAGATACTGAGATAAAAGAATATGCCATTACAAGAGTCAACATCGGAGATAAACCTGCCGGTTGCATAGCCCAAGTCGCCATGCGAGAGACTGCAAACTTGCCTTCATTCAGTCAGTTCAAAGAAGAGAGACGCGTGTTGACGACATTCTGACTTTGCACAACAACCTTGACCATCTGAAATGCCTCACAACCAACATTGAGCACATCCTGAAAGCTGGAGGAATCTACCTGAAGCCCTGGGTCTACTCTTTTCGAGGTGGGAGGAAAGATCCCAAGAGTGCTCCTAACCTAACCAGCTGATGGAAGACGACAACAAAGCCCTTGGCCTTGGTTATACCATGGATGATGACAAGCTTCATGTCATGGTGGAAGTGAACTTTTCAAAGAAAAGGAGGAAGATGCACCTTGGTCAAGACCTGGTGAGAGAAGAAGTTAGAAATCAAACTCCCGATCCACTCACGAGAAGAGAGCTTCTAAGCCATGTCTCTAGCCTGTAGACATCATCACCAGAGGGTCCAATGCAGATGCCCTAACTGAGGACTCCGAGTGGCAGTTGAAAGTTCCTTCAACTTCCTGACGATGAGTGGCCAAAGAAATCCGCTGAAGACGTCGCAGCCCAGGCTCGGGACAAAGTCACAAAGATCCAGAAAAAGGCTTTTGTAGCGGTACTTACTAGAAGTCACCTGAAGACCGCGCACGATCCAGCATACGATCTGGCCCGGGCGGAGTCTAGAAGACCACCGGCAGGAGGAGCAATTCGGCAGCTCGTCGATATAAGGCGCTTCAGCAATCTGAGAAGGTTGGTCGGGAATGTGGTGTGGATCTGGAGAGGAGCTAAAAAGTTCCTGAGCGCCAAAATCAGAGATCAAGAAAAGTGGGAGGCAGTATCTTCCTTGGGGGTTCTTACAGTCGGCGAGAGACGAGACGTGTTTCGGGACCTTTGTCTAGCAGCACAAGAGGGCGTCAATTTCGCAAGCACACAGCAAGGGACATGACGGGGTGGCAGGAACTCTGTTGCGGATGAGGAAGAAGGCCATTCGAGTTTACGTCAGTTGACTTGTTTGGACCATTTCATGTGAAGGATGATGTCAAGAAGAGAGTAACTATGAAAGTATGGGGCGTCGTATTTTGCTGTATGTCCAGCCGAGCCATCCATGTCGAGTTAGCAAACATATTGTCAACAGAGAGATTTTTGCTTACCTACCAGAGGTTCACCGCTGTCCGAGGCCATCCCCGCAACATCTGGTCTGATCCTGGTACAAACTTTGTTGGAGCAAAGACTGTCCTAAGAGAAATGTACACTTACCTGAATCAACAGAACAAGGAATCGCTTGAAGAGTATGCTGCCAGAAATGAGACCACCTGGACGTGGAAAATTCTCCCGGCAGATTCACCTCACCGAAATGGGGCCGCCGAAGCTGCTGTCAGAGTCACGAAGAGAGCTCTCCAAAGTCTTGGAAATGTAGAAGGTCTTACCTTCAGTGAGTTCCTGACTGTGCTCCAGCTAGCTGCTAATCTTGCTAACGAGAGACCGATCGACGCCAGAGTGCAGAGCCGAGAAGAGCGCATCCAGTATATCATGCCAAACAACCTGTTGCTTGGGCGAGCCACACAAGGTGGAGACTTCAAAGCTGTCGACAACACCATGTATCCGTTCAAAAGACTCCGAGAAGGTCAAAGTATAGTTAACAACTTCTGGAAGTCCTGGAGTCAGCTTGCTGGCCCGAACCTGTTCATTCGCAGTAAGTGGCATACTGCTGAAAGGAACGTTGTCATTGGAGACATAGTGTGTCTCTGCGACCAAAACGCTCTGAGAGGGCAGTTCAGACTTGCGAGAGTTGTCGGCGTGAATCCTGATTCCAGAAGTGTTGTCCGAGATGTTTATGTGAGGGTCTCTCTAAGCTCCAGCGTTTCAGTGAGAGATCCAAGATTGGGTGCCAAAGATCCCGAATTGAGTACCATTCTACATCAGGATGTCCAACGCCTTGTGGTCCTTGTACCGGTGGAAAATCAGGGCGGAGACCAGCACACAGAGGTACAAACTCTTTTACTGTGAGCAACTGGGACTTTTGATCATGACGGGCTAGCGGTAAGCTCATGTGGAATATTGTTTCACAGACTCATTTTCGGATCATTTTGTTTGTTGGTCCGTTTGTTTGTCTGTTTGGTATTAAATGAGGGAAATGTGTTAATGTTGCAGATAAAGTTTGAGAGTAATTATGAGTGCATGGGTTAAAGGAAATGTTAAACTAAAAACACTAAATGCTTAGATTGATAGTTTCTAGTAAAATCCCGGGTAAATCCAAGCTGTGTTGTCTGTAGAATACATTTGATCTTTTATGTGATGAAAATACCTGTTTGTCTAAAATGCTTTTGTGTTTCTTTTTCTTTCTTTATTTAAAGGTTTTCACCTGTTTCCTCATCCTATTGCATCATTGTATCAATTGATAAAACGAAAAGAATAAACATTCTTCTGAGTGAAATCCCAAGTCTGGTCCTTTTCAAGTGTGGGCACCTCACAGCTACAATACACTTGTAGAGGTTTGAAATCTTGAGATATGCAATGGCTTACGCTAATAACTGTCTAACATTGTTCCAAGCAGCTAATCCCTTTTGCGATGTCCATTGCAACCCAGCAACACAGTCCAATAAATCCACGTTGGAAACGTTGTTGAAATAAAAGATGAAATCTCCGGTAATACACTTATTGTAGTTGCTAATGAAACAAAAAGAAATTCTTAATAGAAATAGCTAGAAGTTACCAGCTAACAGGTAAGAATACCGTTCGCTTCCACAGCTCTCAAGATCTGAATCACAAAATGAGAATCAACGTAACGTAGCCGGAGTTGGCCGGTTCTTAAAGAGGCAGTACATTATTTTACCAAGATGTACAAAATCCTATAAAAACATGAATTCTAGTATGCTTTTAACCTTTTATGTATTATTTAACATTTTAACCATTACATGAACTTCTAAATGAAATTACTTACTTTTTTAACATTAATTCTTATTCACATTGCTATGAATTTTACTTTGGCCTCTAAACACTTGACACTGGCTGTGTGTGTGTGTGTTACCTATCTCTGGCTGTGTGTGTGTGTGTTACCTATCTCTAGCTGTGGGTGTGTGTGTTACCTATCTCTAGCTGTGGGTGTGTGTGTTACCTATCTCTAGCTGTGGGTGTGTGTTACCTATCTCTAGCTGTGTGTGTGTGTGTTACCTATCTCTAGCTGTGTGTGTGTGTGTGTTACCTATCTCTGGCTGTGTGTGTGTTTGTTACCTATCTCTAGCTGTGTGTGTGTGTGTGTTACCTATCTCTGGCTGTGTGTGTGTGTGTGTTACCTATCTCTGGCTGTGTGTGTATGTTACCTATCTCTGGCTGTGTGTGTATGTTACCTATCTCTGGCTGTGTGTGTATGTTACCTATCTCTGGCTGTGTGTGTATGTTACCTATCTCTGGCTGTGTGTGTCTTACCTATCTCTGGCTGTGTGTGTATGTTACCTATCTCTGGCTGTGTGTGTCTTACCTATCTCTGGCTGTGAGTGAGTGTGTGTGTGTGTGTGTGTGTGTGTGTGTGTTACCTATCTCTGGCTGTGTGTGTGTGTGCGTGTGTATGTGCCTGTGTGTTACCTATCTCTGTCCCGGCGCTGCAGCCCCCGTGTCCGTCCACGTCGTCCAGGCTGAGGATCTTGAAGGAGGTGAGCGGCGTGGAGCCCGGCTGCGTGGAGATCATCCCTCTGAAGCGAGTCACCGTCCACGTCCGCACGTGGTTGTTGTCGGCACAAACTGAGACGGGCGACACACATCAACAACTTCAGTCGGCCAGACCACATTCACAAACCTCTGGCGTAGCCCTTATCTAGTTACTGTCAGGGCACGCCCTCATACTCTGCTTCTGACTGGCTAGTAGTCCTTACCTAGGTACTGTCAGGGCGCAATAAAACTGAAGTGAGATGAACAAACAAGAGACATTTATCTTTTTAGATAAAACCGATGTTGACAAAGTTTCCTTTTAGGGACATCATTTGAAATTGTGGGAAAAATTTGAAGTTGGAAAAAAAAGGTAAATACATATTGCAATTAGTGCTGTCAAACGATTCAAATATTTAATAGCGATTAATCACATTAATGTCATAGTTATCTCGCAATTAATCGCACATTTTTATCTTTTTTAAATGTCCCTTGATTTCTTTTTGTCCCATTATTTTTTCTCATTTTAATACTCTTATCAACATGATACGATACTTTTAAAACGGTGCCTGAACCGAAAGATATATATATTTAAAAAAGGAACACCTTGTTCAATTGTATTTGTCTGTTCAAAAATATAAAACAATAAAAAGTTGATCTAAAAAAAAAAAGAACCACAAAACAGTGAAAACAACCACTGTATGGAAAAAGGGTATTTTACAATTACAGTGAATGCACCACAAGGCTGGCGAGGCGAGCAACATGACATCATGACTGTGTTTTTCAGACACGCAGTGTTGGAGTCCTCTCCATTGAAATACAGACACACTTTACACCGTTTAGCGTTTAACAGTTTAACATTTTAACCGTGTTTAATCCAGCTGCTAGCTAACGGTAGGCTAACGTTACCTGCTGCTAAGTGTAGTGTTAACTAGCTAACGGTAGGCTAACGTTACCTGCTGCTAAGTGTAGTGTTGACTGGCCTCCTGTACAGCAATGATTCAGTTCCCTCTAACGTCCGTTTTCGGAGCATCAGAAAGAAGCACAGGCTTAGGCATCTAAGTGGCACCTAAATAAAGCACCGAAATCCGCGTTGCTATTTGGTCCGGTAGATAACGGTTGTTAAGGCACCGGTGCCGTATTAGCACCGGGTCTCGGACCCCATTCAAAACGCGATTTTCGTCAAAAAGCGACTAGTTTGCAGGTATGTACTACTCTTTGGCTGGCTCGCAAGAAAGTGCAAACAAGTGTGTGCAGCGTGCATGATGTTTTGTTTCCGGTCTAGCTAGATCCGGTGTGATGTTGTAGTTTTTCTAACGTTACGTTGTTGCAACAGCATGTGAAAAAACTAAAAAGTTTGCTGGGCCAAAAAGAACGTTAATCTCGCGATAAAAAAATTTACGCCGTTAAAATGGGTTTGCGTTAACGCCGTTAATGACGCGTTTAACCGACAGAACTAATTGCAATGTGTTTAAAATCTCAATAATGTGGTTTTGGTGAAAAGGTCCCAGAGGTGCCCTGAGAGCGGTACCTGAGATGAGGTGTTTCTCCGACAGCATGATCTTGGTGACGGGGCTGCGGTGCACGGAGAAGGTCTGGAAGAGCTGTGGCCCCGAGCCCACCGTCTCCGGGTGCTGAACGATGACCCGGACCGTCCCGGAGCTGGTCCCGTACGCAATCTCGATCCAGTTCCCGCTGTCGCCTGAGTACACACAAAACACACAGGGTTCAAACGCATTTTAACCAAGACTGTACCAATATTGTGGTTGTGCGGGGGGAAGGGAGGGGTTAGTGGTCTCGTTGTTGTCCGTTGTCTTTGGTCTGTTGTCTATCTATAGGATGAGCTGTATGGTGCAAGATGGATTTCCGAAAGGATCAATAAATGTCTACTACTTTTTCACGACTTTTCGGCAAATTTCCATGACTACGTGTTCCTGAAAATGTCAGATGACATAATACAATAAGAATAGAAATCTAAAGTGTATATGAACAGTATTTGGTATGAAGTGGTGTTGTAGGCGGCAGTAATTGGTATGAAGTGGTGCCGTAGGCGGCAGTATTTGGTATGAAGTGGTGCCGTAGCCGGCAGTATTTGGTATGAAGTGGTGCCGTAGGCGGCAGTAATTGGTATGAAGTGGTGCCGTAGGCGGCAGTATTTGGTATGAAGTGGTGCCGTAGGCGGCAGTATTTGGTATGAAGTGGTGCCGTAGGCGGCAGTATTTGGTATGAAGTGGTGCCGTAGGCGGCAGTAATTGGTATGAAGTGGTGCCGTAGCCGGCAGTATTTGGTATGAAGTGGTGCCGTAGGCGGCAGTATTTGGTATGAAGTGGTGCCGTAGGCGGCAGCATTAGGTATGACGTGGTGCCGTAGGCGGCAGTATTAGGTATGAAGTTGTGCCGTAGGCGGCAGTATTAGGTATGAAGTGGTGCCGTAGGCGGCAGTATTAGGTATGAAGTGGTGCCGTAGGCGGCAGTATTTGGTATGAAGCGGTGCCGTAGGCGGCAGTATTAGGTATGAAGTGGTGTCGTAGGCGGCAGTATTAGGTATGAAGTGGTGTCGTAGGCGGCAGTATTAGGTATGAAGTGGTGCCGTAGGCGGCAGTATTAGGTATGAAGTGGTGTCGTAGGCGGTAGGCGGCAGTATTAGGTATGAAGTGGTGTAGTAGGCGGCAGTATTTGGTATGAAGTGGTGTAGTAGGCGGCAGTATTTGGTATGAAGTGGTGTCGTAGGCGGCAGTGTTAGGTATGAAGTGGTGTCGTAGGCGGCAGTATTTGGTATGAAGTTGTGTCGTAGGCGGCAGCATTAGGTATAAAGTGGTGCCGTAGGCGGCAGTATTAGGTATGAAGTGGTGTCGTAGGCGGCAGCATTAGGTATGAAGTGGTGCCGAAGGCGGCAGTATTAGGTATGAAGTGGTGTCGTAGGCGGCAGCATTAGGTATGAAGAGGTGCCGTAGGCGGCAGTATATGGTTTGAAGTGGTGCCGTAGGCGGCAGTATTTGGTATGAAGTGGTGCCGTAGGCGGCAGTATAAGGTATGAAGTGGTGCCGTAGGCGGCAGTATTAGGTATGAAGTGGTGTTGTAGGCGGCGGTATTAGGTATGAAGTGTTGTCGTAGGCGGTAGGCGGCAGTATTAGGTATGAAGTGGTGTCGTAGGCGGCAGTATTAGGTATGAAGTGGTGCCGTAGGCGGCAGTATTAGGTATGAAGTGGTGCGGTAGGCGGCAGTATTAGGTATGAAGTGGTGTCGTAGGCGGCAGTATTTGGTATGAAGTGGTGTCGTAGGCGGCAGTATTTGGTATGAAGTTGTGTCGTAGGCGGCAGCATTAGGTATAAAGTGGTGCCGTAGGCGGCAGTATTAGGTATGAAGTGGTGTTGTAGGCGGCAGTATTAGGTATGAAGTGTTGTCGTAGGCGGTAGGCGGCAGTATTAGGTATGAAGTGGTGTCGTAGGCGGCAGTATTAGGTATGAAGTGGTGCGGTAGGCGGCAGTATTAGGTATGAAGTGGTGTCGTAGGCGGCAGTATTAGGTATGAAGTGGTGCGGTAGGCGGCAGTATTAGGTATGAAGTGGTGTCGTAGGCGGCAGTATTTGGTATGAAGTGGTGTCGTAGGCGGCAGTATTAGGTATGAAGTGGTGTCGTAGGCGGCAGTATTTGGTATGAAGTTGTGTCGTAGGCGGCAGCATTAGGTATGAAGTGGTGTCGTAGGCGGCAGCATTAGGTATGAAGTGGTGCCGAAGGCGGCAGTATAAGGTATGAAGTGGTGCCATAGGCGGCAGTATATGGTTTGAAGTGGTGCCGTAGGCGGCAGTATTTGGTATGAAGTGGTGTCGTAGGCGGCAGTATAAGGTATGAAGTGGTGCCGTAGGCGGCAGTATTAGGTATGAAATGGTGCCGTAGGCGGCAGTATAAGGTATGAAGTGGTGTTGTAGGCGGCAGCATTAGGTATGAAGTGGTGCTGTAGGCGGCAGCATTAGGTATGAAGTGGTGTCGTAGGCGGCAGTATTTGGTATGAAGTGGTGCCGTAGGCGGCAGCATTAGGTATGAAGTGGTGCTGTAGGCGGCAGCATTAGGTATGAAGTGGTGTCGTAGGCGGCAGTATTTGGTATGAAGTGGTGCCGTAGGCGGCAGTATTTGGTATGAAGTGGTGTCGTAGGCGGCAGCATTAGGTATGAAGTGGTGCCGTAGGCGGCAGTATTTGGTATGAAGTGGTGTCGTAGGCGGCAGCATTAGGTATGAAGTGGTGCTGTAGGCGGCAGTATTAGGTATGAAGTGGTGTCGTAGGCGGCAGTATTTGGTATGAAGTGGTGCCGTAGGCGGCAGCATTAGGTATGAAGTGGTGCTGTAGGCGGCAGCATTAGGTATGAAGTGGTGTCGTAGGCGGCAGTATTTGGTATGAAGTGGTGCCGTAGGCGGCAGTATTTGGTATGAAGTGAGCCGTGGGCGGCAGCATTAGGTATGAAGTGGTGCCGTGAGGCGGTATTTGGTATGAAGTAGTGCCGTGAGGGCGGCAGTATTTGGTATGAAGTAGTGCCGTGGCGGCAGCATTAGGTATGAAGTGAAAGCCGTAGGCGCAGCATTAGGTATGAAGTGGTGTCGTAGGGCGGCAGTATTAGGTATGAAGGTGCCGTGGGCGGCAGTATTTGGTATGAAGTGGTGTCGAGGCGGCAGCATTAGGTATGAAGTGAGCCGTGGGCGGCAGTATTAGGTATGAAGTGGTGCTGTAGGCGGCAGCATTAGGTATGAAGTGGTGTCGTAGGCGGCAGTATTTGGTATGAAGTGGTGCCGTAGGCGGCAGTATTTGGTATGAAGTGGTGCCGTAGGCAGCATTAGGTATGAAGTGGTGGTGCCGAGGCAGTTTTGGTATGAAGTAGTGCCGTAGGCGGCAGTATTTGGTATGAAGTAGTGCCGTAGGCGGCAGCATTAGGTATGAAGTGGTGCCGTAGGCGGCAGCATTAGGTATGAAGTGGTGTCGTAGGCGGCAGTATTAGGTATGAAGTGGTGCCGTAGGCGGCAGTATTTGGTATGAAGTGGTGTCGTAGGCGGCAGCATTAGGTATGAAGTGGTGCCGTAGGCGGCAGCATTAGGTATGAAGTGGTGTTGTAGGCGGCAGTATTTGGTATGAAGTGGTGTCGTAGGCGGCAGTATTTGGTATGAAGTGGTGTTGTAGGTGGCAGCAGTAGGTATGAAGTGGTGCCGTAGGCGGCAGTATTTGGTATGAAGTGGTTGCGTACTGGTTTTGGGAGTTAGGTAGACACTGAGAGCGGTGATGGCGTCTTCGGTCGGGTCTCGGTACAGCTCCGTCACCAGCAGATCGTTGTCCTTCATCCTCAGAGGAAATTTCTGCACATCTGGCAAACACACAAACACACAAACACAAACACAAAAAAACATACAGCAGAGAGAGCAGTGAGCCTCTGGTCATACCAGGAGAGGAAAGTGAAACTTTTTAGCTATAATATAATCATGACTGTGTGTGTGTGTGCGTATGTGCGTGTATGTATGTGCATGTGTGTGTATGTGCGTGTATGTATATGTGCGTGCATGTGTGCGTATGTGCGTGTGTGTATGTATGTCTGTGTGTGTGATACAGGTGTGTGTGTGTTCGTGGGTGTGTGTGTGTGCGTGTGTGTGTGTGTGTGTGTGTATGTGCATGTGTGTGTGCGTGTGTGTGTGTATGTGCATGGGTGTGTGTATGTCTGTGTGTGTGATAGGTGTGTTCGTGGGCGCATGTGTGTATGTGCATGTGCGTGTGTATGTGTGTGTGTGTGATACGGGTGTGTGTGTGTATGTGTGTGTATGTGCGTGTGTGTGTGATACAGGTGTCTGTGTGTGTGTATGTGCGTATGTGCGTATGTGTGCGTATGATACAGGTGTGTGTGTGTGTGTGTGTGTATGTGTGTGCGTGTATGTATGTCTGTGTGTGTGTGTCTCACCGATGTAGTAGATGGAGCCGTTGTTGCAGCCCAGGATGAGGAAGGAGCCGGCCGTGTCGTAGCTGCTGATGGGAACCACGTCCTGATTCTACCGACCACACACACACACACACACACACACACACACACACACACACACACACACACACACACACACACACACACACACACACACACAAATTATTATTATAAAAAAATAAAACTAACTGGAAGCTATTGATTATCTTTGATCAGTCTCATCAGGAGGCGGCCCGTGTTTGTGTGTCTCTGTGTGTGTGTCTGTGTCTGTGTGTGTGTGACCCCCCCCACCCACCCACCTGCCAGTGTTTGGTGACGGCGTTCCAAACGCCAACCTTCCCCGTGTGGCTGGTGGCGATCAGCTGGTTACCAACGAAGAAGAGGGCCTCCACCGGCACGTTCAGACTGAAGACACCTGCGGGAGAAAGACACGGTATAAAATATAAAATAAAGATTAGAAACAGAAAACTTTTCAATATATTTTTAGAGGGTAACTACCATTTTCATTCAGCCTGGACCCTGTTTCCCTGTGTTTTTGTGTGTGTGTGTGTGTGTGTGTGTGTGTGTGTGTGTGTGTGTGTGTGTGTGTGTGTGTGTGTGTGTGTGTGACTGATATAAACAACAATCTTTGACATTGGTCCAGTATTAAGCGAGAACGCTGCAATGTAACTCTACGGGGCAAATGTTCATCGTTAGTTTGCGTCCATTAAAAGTTCTGATTTTGCCGCTGACAGACTCAGATTAATATTCTAAGTGTCTGACAACATTATAGAAAGGATCCCTTCAGAGATAGACCTTTAAAACCTCTTTGAGACCTTTCTGTTTAACCAGAAACAGCTCTGAAGTCTCTAGCTCTAAACCCACCAGACTCCATTTAAAAAATCACTGCTTTTAGCGTGTATAGAGCCAACATATTGTCACATGTAAATCAGTAAACTGTGTGTTTATTTCAACCAGAACTAGAGTTGTGATGGTTGGAAAAGTGGAAAGACGACCCCAAAACAGCTTTTAATAGTTTTATTTTGTTTCTGTTGACTTTGAATGAAGTGTATTCTACGATGCTTAAATCACTCTTTATTTACATGGAGTCTGGTGGGTTTAGAGAACGTGATTTCCCAGATGTTTTTATGATTAAAAAATGATCTTACTCTTTAATATTACGCGGGCGATATAGCAACACAGTTTCTTTCCCAAACAAGGTGGATGTTTTGGAGTACAGTGTATGTTTGTGATACAGGTGTGTGTGTGTGTGATAAAGGTGTGTGTGAGATACAGGTGTGTGTGCGTGTGTATGTGTGTTTGTGTGCGTGATACAGACCTGCCAACCTTGAAGAAATTTTATGAGTACATATATGCCCATATATTTGTTAATTTAACCAACAGGAGGCAGAGAGAGCTAAGTATTTCTGTGTTAAAGATGAGAGTTAGACCAGGTTAACACATAGCCTTCTTCTGATTACTGAAGGGAAATGAAGTAGTCTAAGTAATGATTTACTCATAAATCAACTTTAAATAGGCCTAAAGCAACTACTAAAAAAGCACAGATTGAAGCCTGACAGAGACAATTATAGGCTAATAAATAACATGGGTCAGATATTTTCAGATACGCTTTTACAAATTTGACATAGGTGACATTGCATTATGTCAGTTGCCATCACATCACATAAATAGCCTAACTGTTACCTTTATCTGACGTTAATCAGCACCTGGCTTTTCTAAAACCTTTTAGTTTTCTAGCCATTCCACCACTTTGCTAACTGCCCCCAACTAGTGGGAAGGATGGACGGTGTGATAAGCTAGCCTAGCCTATTGACACCAGTGTTGGGCAAGTTAATTCCAAAATGTAATACATTAGTGATTACTAGTTACTGTCTTTGAGAGTAATTAGTTATATTAAAATATTATTGTCTCTGAATTGCAATGCTTACACTACTTTTGCATTACTTTTACCAAAATAGAAGCAGAAGTATTCTAAAAGCTTATTGTGAATATGAACTACATCATAATTCATTCATATTATTTTGTATTATTAATCTGACGCTGCAAAGTAACTAAAGCTATAAAATAAATAGTTAAGTAAAACGTTCAATAGCCTACATGACTCTGAATTGTGGTGGACTAGAAGTAGCCTAATACAGTGGTGTGAAAAAGTGTTTGCCCCCTTCCTCATTTCCTGTTCCTTTGCATGTTTGTCACACTTAAGTGTTTCGGAACATCAAACCAATTTAAACAATAGTCAAGGACAACACAAGTAAACACAAAATGCAATTTGTAAATGAAGGTGTTTATCATTAAAGGAGAAAAAAAATCCAAACCATCATGGCCCTGTGTGAAAAAGTGATTGCCCCCAAACCTAATAACTGGTTTTGGCCACCCTTAGCAGCAACAACTGCAACCAAGCGTTTCTAGCGATAACGTGCAATGAGGCTTTTACAGCGTCCTGGAGGAATTTTGGCCCACTCATCTTTGCAGAATTGTCCTAATTCAGTTACATTAGAGGGTTTTCGAGCATGAACGGCCTTTTTAAGGTCATACCACAACATCTCAATAGGATTCAGGTCAGGACTTTGGCTAGGCCACTCCAAAGTCTTCATTTTGTTTTTCTTCAGCCATTCGGTGGTGGACTTGCTGGTGTGTTTAGGATCATTGTCCTGTTGCAGAACCCAAGTTCGTTTTCAGCTTGAGTACACGAACAGATGGTCGGACATTCTCCTTCAGGATCTCTTGGTAGACAGCAGAATTCATAGTTCCTTTTATCACGGCAAGTCTTCCAGGTCCTGAAGCAGCAAAACAGCCCCAGACCATCACACTGCCACCACCATATTTTACAGTTGGTATAATGTTCTTTTTATGAAATGCAGTGTTCCTTCTATTTGGACACACACCTTCCAAAGAGTTCCACTTTTGTCTCATCGGTCCACAGAATGTTGTCCCAAAAGTCTTGGGGATCATCAAGATGTGTTCTGGAGAAATTGAGACGAGCTTTGATGTTCTTTTTTGCTCAGCAGTGGTTTTCTCCTTGAACTCTGCCATGCAGGCCATTTTTGCCCAGTCTTTTCCTGATGGTGGAGGCATGAACGCTGACCTTAACTGAGGCAAGTGAGGCCTGCAGTTCTTTGGACGTTGTTGTGGGGTCTTTTGTGACCTCTTGGATGAGTCGTCGCTGCGCTCTTGGGGTAATTTTGGGCGGCCGGCCACTCCTGGGAAGGTTCACCACTGTTCCATGTCTTCGCCATTTGTGGATAATGGCTCACTGTGGTTCGCTGGATTCCCAAAGCTTTGGAAATGGCTTTATAACCCTTTCCAGACTGATAGATCTCAATTACTTTCTTTCTCAATTGTTCCTGAATTTCTTTGGGTCTCGGCATGATGTGTAGCTTTTTAAGGATCTTCTGGTGGACCTTACTGTGTCAAGCAGCTCCTATTTAAGTGATGCCTTGATTGTGAACAGGTGTGGCAATAATCAGGCCTGGGTGTGGCTAGAGAAATTGAACTCAGGTGTGGACAACCACAGTTATAGTATGTTTTAACAAGGGGGGCAATCACTTTTTCACACAGGGCCATGATGGTTTGGATTTTTTTTCTCCTTTAATAATAAACACCTTCATTTACAAATTGCATTTTGTGTTTACTTGTGTTGTCCTTGACTTTTGTTTAAATTGGTTTGATGTTCCGAAACACTTAAGTGT
>NC_041333.1:38180346-38182846 GCF_004354835.1 Perca flavescens | reverse complement strand
GACAGACAGACAGGCTGTACCTGGAGGCGGCAGGTAGCCGTTGAACAGCACGTTCCCACACGAGGATCGATCCAGCTCGTCACACAGCTGCAGCTTACGCACTGTCAACACAACCACACACATTACACAACTACACACAGCCACACACATAACACAACCACACACATTACACAACTACACACAACCACACACATTACACAACTACACACAACCACACAATCATCATAACACAACTACATACAACCACACAGTCATCATAACACAACTACACACAACCACACACAGTCAGGTTTCATCATAACACAACTACACACAACCACACACAGTCAGGTTTCATCATAACACAACACACAACACACAATCCACACAACACACAACCAGGTTTTCATCATAACACAACTACACACAACCACACACAGTCAGGTTTCATCATAACACAACTACACACAACCACACACAGTCACGTTTCATCATAACACAACTACACACAACCACACAGTCATCATAACACAACTACACACAACCACACAGTCATCATAACACAACTACACACAACCACACAGTCATCATAACACAACTACACACAACCACACAGTCAGGTTTCATCAATAACACAACTACACACAACCACACACAGTCAGGTTTCATCATAACACAACTACACACAACCACACACAGTCAGGTTTCATCATAACACAACTACACACAACTACACA
The DNA here is from genome assembly GCF_004354835.1 of Perca flavescens. NCBI lineage: Eukaryota > Metazoa > Chordata > Actinopteri > Perciformes > Percidae > Perca > Perca flavescens. Next base: position 38,182,130 of record NC_041333.1, on the reverse strand, counting down.
CAGTCAGGTTTCATCATAACACAACTACACACAACCACACAGTCAGGTGTCATCATAACACAACTACACACAACCACACACAGTCAGGTTTCATCATAACACAACTACACACAACCACACACAGTCACGTTTCATCATAACACAACTACACACAACCACACACAGTCAGGTTTCATCATAACACAACTACACACAACCACACACAGTCAGGTGTCATCATAACACAACTACACACAACCACACACAGTCAGGTGTCATCATAACACAACTACACACAACCACACACAGTCAGGTTTCATCATAACACAACTACACACAACCACACACAGTCACGTTTCATCATAACACAACTACACACAGTCAGGTTTCATCAATAACACAACTACACACAACCACACAGTCATCATAACACAACTACACACAACCACACACAGTCAGGTTTCATCAATAACACAACTACACACAACCACACACAGTCAGGTTTCATCATAACACAACTACACACAACCACACAGTCATCATAACACAACTACACACAACCACACACAGTCAGGTTTCATCATAACACAACTACACACAGCCACACACAGTCAGGTTTCATCATAACACAACTACACACAACCACACACAGTCAGGTGTCATCATAACACAACTACACACAACCACACACAGTCAGGTTTCATCATAACACAACTACACACAACCACACACAGTCAGGTTTCATCATAACACAACTACACACAGTCAGGTTTCATCAATAACACAACTACACACAACCACACACAGTCAGGTTTCATCATAACACAACTACACACAACCACACACAGTCAGGTGTCATCAATAACACAACTACACACAACCACACACAGTCAGGTTTCATCATAACACAACTACACACAACCACACACAGTCAGGTTTCATCATAACACAACTACACACAACCACACACAGTCATCATAACACAACTACACACAACCACACACAGTCATCATAACACAACTACACACAACTACACACAGTCAGGTTTCATCATAACACAACTACACACAACCACACAGTCAGGTGTCATCATAACACAACTACACACAACCACACACAGTCAGGTTTCATCATAACACAACTACACACAACCACACACAGTCACGTTTCATCATAACACAACTACACACAACCACACACAGTCACGTTTCATCATAACACAACTACACACAACCACACAGTCATCATAACACAACTACACACAACCACACAGTCATCATAACACAACTACACACAACCACACAGTCATCATAACACAACTACACACAACCACACAGTCAGGTTTCATCAATAACACAACTACACACAACCACACACAGTCAGGTTTCATCATAACACAACTACACACAACCACACACAGTCAGGTTTCATCATAACACAACTACACACAACCACACACAGTCAGGTTTTATCATAACACAACTACACACAACCACACAGTCAGGTGTCATCATAACACAACTACACACAACCACACACAGTCAGGTTTCATCATAACACAACTACACACAACCACACACAGTCAGGTTTCATCATAACACAACTACACACAACCACACACAGTCACGTTTCATCATAACACAACTACACACAACCACACACAGTCAGGTTTCATCATAACACAACTACACACAACCACACACAGTCAGGTGTCATCATAACACAACTACACACAACCACACACAGTCAGGTGTCATCATAACACAACTACACACAACCACACACAGTCAGGTTTCATCATAACA
>NC_041333.1:38167846-38177846 GCF_004354835.1 Perca flavescens | reverse complement strand
CACACACAGACAGACACACACATACATACATTTGCAGACACGCGCGCACACACACACACAGACAGACACACACACACATACATTCGCAGACACACACACAGTTATTACACCCACAGCAGAGTAAAGACGGTGATAACAACAACGTTATGAACTGATATATAGAGAGCCGGTGTACTCACAGCTCCGGTTTCATCCTTCAGAGTTGAGATCCGACCGCTCAGAAGACTGAAAACACACAAACCATCCAGCTGTTAGCGAGCACACATACACACATACACAGATACACACAGATACACACACATACACAGCAGCCATTTAGATCCCAGCGCTGTGGGCCAGTAGTTAGGGCAACGTTAAATCGCTCAAATTGTGAATGGAGTTTGGTGGTGGCTGCATTAGAATCGTGGGTTTTCTCTCACCCACCTGGAGAAAAAGGAGTCAGGAACCCACATCAGTGTCTGCCGGGAGGTGCTGAACCTGGAAACAGACCGTATTAGTATAGATAATGTAGATAGATAGATAGATTGAGAGATAGATAGATAGTCACGGAAACCAGCTAAGGATGCTATAAATGTTTACCTACCACTTAGCCAAAATGCTACATGGTTCCATTCTCGGTCAGAGTAACTTTTTCAGACATGTAACGTTACGTTACACATTAGAAACTTACTTTACCCGCGAACAAGATGCGTTGGCAAACATGTAACCTTATTTGACGTTTTATTCGCGCTTATTTAATACAGAATATAAAGCTATTTTAGCGTTGTAGCTCCTGATCTCGACGGTTGTTCCCATTATCGGACACCTAACTTACACTCCAAAACAACAACTTTATTTTGGCTTTACGTTACTCTCTGTCTGACATTACTTTGTGCCCACAAAGGTGTTAAGGCATTTTGATGATTTTAACTTTTTAAAACATTAATAACCCGGTGGGACGACTCTTTATTAGTGTTCCCCGGGGTAGCTAAAGTTAGCTAGCCGGAGGTTAGCCGTTGTTACAAGGGATACAGCTACGAGCGGAAGTTACGAAAAATGACGATAAATCTGGCAACATCTTGGCTAAAATAATAATATATTTTTAATACTTCCACACATGAATCGCGTGTACGTTCTGTAGGAGTACTTTAATTCAAACCACGATCTTTTTCCCAGACTTCACTATTCGTTTTGGTGCCTTAACGTTAAGTGTCGTCGCCGTAGCTGGATCCCCTCCAACGTTAGCCTCAACTGTTAGCTAGCTAGCTAGCCTCAACCGTTCCCCCCGGTTCCTCACCTCTTTCCCCCTACATTCAGGTGGATGATGTCTCCGCTCCTCGTCGTGTTAGACATCTTCATGTGAAGGGTTAGCTACTCCTTCAAAAACAATAATAACAATACTTTTTTTATTATTATTTTGACTCCATTTTTGGAGACAAATTCAAGTTTCCGTTTTTGTTTTCATCCCAACTTGCTGTCGGGCAGTGAGGCGGATGGTGAGAGGTAAAACCCGCGGCGGAGTTTCTGACAGTCGGCGGGAGTGCCGGTGGATCAGGATCGGGGTGGATCAGCGTGGGAAGGGGTAAACCCCGGACCGGAGCCGGCGCGGGACTGGAACGGGACTATATGTTATTGTTTTCCAGAAGGATATTATCTTATTTTTTATTTGTATTTTATACAAGCCAATGTCTACCAATAAAAGGAAAATGAACAGCAAAATTAATTTTTTAAAGGTCCCATGACATGGTAGCCTCGTGAGACCGTCCTGATCTGGCGAGCTCCAGTTTTCCCCTCGCAGATCAGTCTGGCATCTTGAGGCAGAGAAAATTTGGAGCCGTTAGCCAAACGACCGGGCCAATCAGCGTTGGTTTTGAGGTGGGTTAGGTGGTGATAGACAGATGGTTTATCCAATCAGCTAACCAGTATTTTCAGCCAGCAGTAGCCGCTCGCTAATGCTTTTTTTCTCTTGGATCCTTCTTTTGGAATATGGTCCGTGAACCTGAAATGGTGCCTTTTATTCCTAAATTCTCGTTACACAAACGGCAAATATCCTTTACCGACATGTTTGCATGCTGAGCTAACGAGCTATGCTTTGCCTGCAGCAGCAGGGGCGGGCTTGTGGTTGTATTTTCATACGCTTCGTGGATCTGATTGGTTGATTTGGCCCGTCTATCACCAACATCGGTGATAGACAGATGGTTCATCCAATCAGCTAACCAGTATTCCGCCCCTTCCCAAAAGTTCTCCAACGGTAAGTTCCCAGATGGATATGCCGAGCAAATGCGAAGCAATCCATCTGGGAACTTTCCGTGACGGCAGCCATGCGCCCCGTCACACTTAGTGAAAGCTGATAGAAGTCACCTTCAGCTCTTACCTTACCAGATGATACATTAACGTCACAATTTCAAGGTTCATGTTATAAACTTAGCATTTTCTTTAAATAAATGTAGAATTTATTCAGAACTATAACCTTTCTTTTGGAGACAGCTCTCATCAGCAGCTGCTCTTTTTCATCTTTTAACAAACATGACTTCTTTATCTCATCATCAGAGGAAACTTTGCAGCATCAGCTCTCTATCTAGTAATCAATGTCCTCTACACAAGTCTAAAACCACAGAGGCTTCATACACACATTATTCAGAGAGGAGAGGAAACATCCGGAGATAAGAGAGAGAGGTGTGTGTGTCTGTGTGTGTTTGTCTCTGTCTGTCTGTGTGTGTGTGTGTTGTGGGGAGATGAGCATGTATAAGTATAAAAAAAGTATAGACTAATATTTTAGTGTGAAACTTTGTTTTGGTTTTGTCATTGTAGTCTTTTTATGTCGTATTTTTTTTACGTTTTTAATGTTCTTTTGTTCAGCACTTTGGACAGCTTAAGCTGTGTTTAATTGTGCTCTAAAAATAAACTTTACGTACTTACTTAAATTCAATATAAGAGACATTTTACGTAGCCTACTGAGAGGTATGTTGCTTATAATAATTAAAATCAGAAATTACAATCAAAACAGTAGAAACTGGGTCCCAAGTTTTATTGTTTATTTCTACCCTTTATTAGACAGACAGTTGATTATAGACTGATATAGACCAAGGTATAATAACAAGTTTATAACACTGACAACACTGCAATATACAACTATTATAAATGCATTAAAGACAATTCATATTCCTTCATATATAATATAAAACATCCCATAATCTTTGATTTAAAATCAAACATCAGGACAGAAACACAAGATCAAATGGTAAAAGTCAAATGATTTGAAAAAGGAAACACCTTAAGTGACAGTAATGTTATAAAGGTAATTACCAACATAAAACAATATGACATAACAGAGCAGCCCTCTCCTCTGGGTCAGGGTGCAAGTGTATACCAGGCTGTATTAAAGGCAATGATGTAATGATCATATATGCATATTAAGTCTCTCTCTGAGCTGAAAGCTGCTCTCCTCTCCTGGTCCTCAGGTTCACAGCGACTACAGCAGCACAGAGCATCAGCAGCAGGACACTGAGCACTGAGCTTCGCACTTTGAAGAAGGTGGAGTAAATCCCAAAGGGCTCCATGTACACCAACACAGTTCTCTCTGTTGACACACACTGATAATCATCATAAACTACACACCAGTACTCCCCTGCATCTCCCACAGAGATATCAGAGATAACCAGGCTCCCATTATTATCGTACCAGTTCACTCTGCTCATGCTCTGATTAGACTCTACATAAAAGATTCTTCCCTCTGTTCGGTTCGACTTGATGAACCAGTGGTGCCACCAACCCTCTCCCCAATCTCTGCATCTGAGAGTGACTTCTTCTCCCTCTGAGAACAGCTCTACAGCAGGGGGGCCAAATTTGGGGCACACAAACAGATAATACTGTTGCCCTATCTTATCGACTTTACAGTAGTACCAACCTGAGTGATTTAACGTTAGAGATGGAAACACCAGCAAGTTGTTTTGGTCCACTGAAGGAACAGTCTGGTTTAGTTGCCCTAGGTCAGTGGAGATCCCATCAGACCAACGTGGGGGCCGGTCATCAGTGGGGTCAGCGATAGTGCACGGCAACACAGCGGCCTCTCCCACTGAGCGGTAGATTGTCTCATACTGTAGGAACAAATGTACAGTGTGACTGCTAACACACTGCTGTTGGTTCATCACCAGACAGGTGTACCGTGTGAAGTCTGTTGTTGTGAAGCTGGATACACGAAGAGCTGATGTGTTTGTCACCACTTGGTATCTTCCTCTAACATTGTCCATCGCTGATGTCGTCTTGTCCCCCAAAACTCTGCTCAATGTTTCGTGCTCGAATCTAAAGTCCTGTTTGAGCCACTGGATATCCAGATTACCAACTGCTCCCTCACATGGCATCTCCACTGTTTCTCCAAGTCTCGCTGTAACAACAGGTGTCATCTGATATATTGAAGTACAAACAGTAATAGTGATGTTGTTCTCATGCGTCACGTTGCCCTCACTCCAACACTCCTCTCGGTACGGGCCGGAGTCTGAATGGGTCAGGTGGAGGATGGTGTAAGAAGAAGTATTCACCGTGTTGACAAGTCGTTTCAGGTCTCCAGGTAGTGAGGAGCTGTTGGACCAGAGGTCAGAGGTGTTCCACAGGACGAGCTTCTCCTCACCAACACATCTGGAGATCAGGCAGGAGTCAGTGTTCTCGGGGAGGTTGAAGGTGTAATTGGTCCTTTCCTCTCGGAGGATGATCTGTTCTTGTGCATGGATGTTGTTGATGAGCGCAAACAGCAGGAAGGAGAGCTCTGTGACTGCAGCCATTCTGCTCCGAGGTCGACAAATACTGATACACCACTCGGCTCCTATACGCTCTACACCAACCCTCGTCAGCAGCTGCTCTTTTTATATTTTTCTAAAGAACATGACTTGTTTATCTCACCTTCATAGGAAACTTTGACACATCAGGCTCACTATTAAGTAATCAATTTCCTTTAACGCTTTCTTAATAATCTGATTATTCAAAGATTATTAAGAAATGTTCGGAAACCAGCTGTGTTTGTGTGTGAGTTTGAGTGTGTGTGTGTGTGTGTGTGTGTCTGTGTGTCTTTGTGTGTGTGTGTGTGTGGGGAGCTCAGCTCCGTAAAACGCAATACGCCTCCAGCGGACGTCGTACTACACCGTTGAAAAGCTTCGGAAGTTCACAAAAATGGCAGAGAGACTAGAACGACTGGTAAGTGTCTGAATGACCAATTCTCTCTGACCTCTCTCATACAGATAGAAATAGAAAGGCTGCTGCGTGGAGAGAAGTTGCCCAGGACGTTGACATGTTAGGTAGGGGTGGGGGGAAAAAATCGATACAGCATAGTATCGCGATATTTTTCGTGGCAATACTGTATCGATACGCAGACGCCAAGTATCGATCTTTTATGATATATGTGTTGGTCAGTTTGTCTGCTTGACAATCACATTTTGCACCAATAAAACTGAAGTGTGATGAACAAACCGAGAAATGTATATTTTTAGATACAACAGATGTTGACAAAATTGTCCTTTCGGGACATCATTTGAAATTGGGAAAAATCTGAAGTTGGAAAAAAGGTTATATATTGCAATATATCGCAGACTATTGCAATATCTTTAAAATCGCAATAATATCGTATCGTGACATAAGTATTGGGATAATATCGTATCGTGAGGCCTCTGGTGATTCCCACCCCTAATGTTAGGTTGGTTAAATGTGATATATAGAGGTATAATGTCAGTAGTTACATGTGATATATAGAGGTATAATGTCAGTAGTTACATGTGATATATAGCGGTATAATGTCAATAGTTACATGTGATATATAGCGGTATAATGTCAGTAGTTACATGTGATATATAGAGGTATAATGTCAATAGTTACATGTGATATATAGAGGTATAATGTCAATAGTTACATGTGATATATAGAGGTATAATGTCAATAGTTAAATGTGATATATAGAGGTATAATGTCAATAGTTACATGTGATATATAGCGGTATAATGTCAATAGTTACATGTGATATATAGAGGTATAATGTCAATAGTTACATGTGATATATAGAGGTATAATATCAATAGTTACATGTGATATATAGAGGTATAATGTCAATAGTTAAATGTGATATATAGAGGTATAATGTCAATAGTTAAATGTGATATATAGAGGTATAATGTCAATAGTTACATGTGATATATAGAGGTATAATATCAATAGTTACATGTGATATATAGAGGTATAATGTCAATAGTTAAATGTGATATATAGAGGTATAATGACGATGATGATGACAAACTGACACGATTTCTTTCGCAACGCACTCGTTCGGACCCGGTTCGGACCCATTCGCCATGCGGCCTGCGAATCTCCAAAGGACACGAAATAAATGACTTTCGGTCGTTTCGAAGCCGTATCGGAGCTGATTTCAGCTGCCAGTGTGAAGGCGGCGTAAGAGGGTGTGCCCCATTTGGGTTGAGGCCTTTGCAGCGGCACGGGTATGATTCCGACCTATGAACGGGGCATTTACTGGTTCATTGCATTGGCTAAATAAAGGTATTTCCACCGTAAATTGGTGCATACAAGTTTGTCAGATTGCAGGAAATGAAGTCTTTGACGCTGAAAACAGCCAGACCCCCCCCCCCCCACCTGTGATATTATGATCCTTTTTCTATTTCTAAGGGATTTTTTTTTGCCAACTTTTTTGAGACTTTATGAGGCCCAAACTGTAAGTGAGAAAAGCTATATGAGACATGACAGACAGACAGACAGACAGACAGACAGACGACAGACGGACAACAGACAGATATACAGACAGAGAGAACACCCGACAGACAGACAAAGAGTCAGAAAGACAGACAGAAGGACAGACAGACAGACAGACAGAATTTGGGCACCTCTGCACTAGACCATCAAGAGTGTCTACGGGATTTCTTTTGCCGATTTTTTTGAGACTACATGAGGCCCAAACTGTAAGTGAGAAAGCTATATGAGACACGCAATAATATACAGTCACAATATTGGACTTTTCCTCTTAAATAGAAACCTTATTAATGATCTCTACATGATGTCTGGCTCTTAGTGTCTGCTCTGATCTAAAGAAAGACCCCAGATCCCCGTGGCTGTACAGATGCTCAGTGTTGTTTCAGCAGAGACGAACAGAGATGCTCCACTTCCTGGTCTCGTGCCACTATCTTCCTCTTCCTCTTCCCCTTCCCCTCCCCCCCCACTGGACTTCTCTTCCTCCCATTCTCTCCAAAAGGGTGGCCGTGGGCGGACGAAAACACACACAGACAGCGTGTGCTGCGTCCCAAAGCTGCCCAAAAAAACCAGAGGTGGAGAAGAGCTGAAGTGTGCAGGGTGGGATCGTTTTGATCATCAAACACTTTGTTTCGTGCAACATTTCACGGAGAGACAGAAAGAGAGAGAGAGAGAGAGAGAGAGAGAGAGAGAAAGAGAGAGAGAAGAGAGAGAGAGAGAGAGAGAAGAGAGAGATAAAGAAAGAGAGAGAAGAGAGAAAGAGAGAGAAAGAGAGAGAAAGAGAGAGAGATAGAGAGAGAAGAGAGAAAGAGAGAGAAGAGAGAGAGAAAGAGAGAGAGAGAAGAGAGAAAGAGAAGAGAGAAGAGAGAGGGAGAGAAAGAAGAGAGAGAGAGAGAGAGAGAGAGAGAGAGAGAGAGAGAGAGAGAGAGAGAGAGAAAGAAGAGAGAGAGAGAGAGAGAGAGAGAGAGAGAGAGAGAGAGGGAGAGAGAGGGAGAGAGGAGAGAGAGAGAGAGAGAGAAAGAAGAGAAAGAGAGAGAGCGAGAGAGAGAGAGAGTGTGTGGTCTAGAACTACTCTATCTAAAGTGTCTTGAGATAACTCTTGTTATGAATTGATACTATAAACACAATTTAATTGAATTGAATTGATTGGTATCTTTATGAAAGATATAGATTTTAAGAGGAGGGAATTACATACAGGCTATTTTGTCGGCTTCGTGTGTTGCCATCGGTTAGAATGATGTTTTGATATTTTTTTAATTTTCTCTCACAGCTTACCACTGCTGTGAGTTGCAACTGAAATAAAAGGCCAACGTAACGAAATCTAATGTAATTATTGTCAGATCTTGTGCCTGACTGATGGGGAAGTGACCAGTGTAGTCTAATGGAGGCTATTAGCCTGGGTGGCTGTCCTCGACTAAAGAACTTCTTAGTCGAGTAACACTTATAGGATTTTGTCGACTAATCGATTAGTTGATTTAATTGACAGAGCTGTGCGCTTTGAGAGGTGGTTAAGACTAGAAAAGCACAATATAAATTTAGTTAATTAGCCATCCGTAAAACTGAGTTTCTCCACAATTAATCCTGCAAAAGCACCACTTTAAATCTTGTGTTTACCATAAATGTGCTCAGAAGTTTCTTGGAAATGAGTAATTAAGCATGAATAAGCATAAAAAATGACTAATCGACTAAAGAAATCTTAGTCAACTAAGACCAAAACGACCGATTAGTCGACTAATCGACTAAGAGGTGGCCGCCCAATGACACTGTAAGTTAACCTATAACCAGTCCTTCCAGAAAAATGCGAGTTTTTTTGTGATTGCTGCGGGGCAAAAACTCCTTGATTATGTGGCACGTTTTCTTAAAAAATGCGATGGAATATGCTATATGATATTTATGCAATTGTATGCGATGAAATTGCGGGAACTTACAAAAACTGCAGTTTGCTGAAAAAGAGAAAAAAAAAAAAGATCCCCCCAAACGGCTGCTCTTGTGTGAAGTAAAACGCAACATTTTTCAACTTTCTGCTAAGATATATTATGGGACTTTTTTGCAACGAAAATGAAATCTTGAAATCATGCAAGCCCCGCGCGGATATTTTGCGCGGAAATCGGCAATTTATGCGGCAAAAGCGCGCCATATTTGAAAAAATGCGCGCTCACCCCCCCCACATAAATATGCAGACTTTGGCTGATTATGCGTTGGGTTATGCGATCGCACAATCACGTTTTTCTGGAGGGGACCGGATAGGGGTTAGTAACCCGTGGGTACCGAGTGGACCTTTCTCTGGGACATGTTTTCACGCTGATCCAATGGGACCAGTTTTAGCCCAAGCTAAAGCTGATTAGCTCGCTAATTAGCTCTGTCGGGGCAGAGGGTAAAGAAAGTAACAAGAAATCCCTATTTCCCTGTAGATCCCAACTTCCAACTTCCGGTTCACGAGGTAACGAGGTAACGAGGAGCTGTCGGATGAAGGGGCAGCCAGGGTCAGTCCTCAACTAAAGACACGTATATGATTTTGTCAACTAATAAATTAGCTGATTTATTTGACAGATGTGTAAAACTGAACTTACCAGGACGCAAAATTACGAATCCCACCATGGCCACGCCAAGACCCGCCCTAGGAAGCAGCCTGATTGGTTGGGGTTAGGCCTTTGACCTCGAGTGGTTAAGGTTATAGGACAGCTGATTGGTCAGGGGACAGGACCTGAACACATGGGGTTATACGTTACCTTGAGTAAGCATGGACACCTGGCCAATAAATGCTATCGAAGGGCATGTCTTGGCGTGGCCATAGTGGGATTCCTAATATCGCTCCCAGGACATTTGGCGCTCTTCGAATGAATATAGGTCAGAATGGTGATGGAATAAACCACTTGTGGGAGTGTTTTTCTAGGGAGGACAGGCTTGTTTGTACGAGCTGCTCCAAACACATACAGGGTAATACTGGGAGATCATTTAAATATTTACTTTAATGTCCACGCTGCTTCCACAGAATCCACATCATGGTGACTGGGGTTTAATCTCAGGGAGAAGTCAGCCAGTTACACTCACTGGGTTTTTAAGAGCTTTATCAGACAGACAGACAGAGAGAGAGAGAGACAGACAGACAGACAGACAGACAGACAGACAGACAGACAGACAGACAGACAGAAACATCAAGGTGAGAGAAACTCACTATTTAAAGATTTAACTTCCGCATTAAAAGCTCTAACAATGACTTGACTATGTTCTAAATGTCTGTAATATAAGTAGTAGCGTATGTGTGTGTGTGTGTGTCTGTGTG
>NC_041333.1:38157846-38162846 GCF_004354835.1 Perca flavescens | reverse complement strand
GGGCTGTGGGACCATTGGGCTGTGGGAATATAGGGCTGTGGGAACATAGGGCTGTGGGACCATTGGGCTGTGGGACCATTGGGCTGTGGGAACATAGGGCTGTGGGAACATAGGGCTGTGGGAACATAGGGTTGTGGAACCATAGGGCTATGGGAACAAAGGGCTGTGGGAACATAGGGGTTGTGGGAACATAGGGCTGTGGGAACATTGAGCTGTGGGAACATAGGGCTGTGGGACCATTGAGCTGTGGGAACATAGGGCTGTGGGAACATAGGGCTGTGGGAACATAGGGTTGTGGGAACATAGGGCTGTGGGAACATTGGATTGTGGGAACATAGGGCTGTGGGACCATTGAGCTGTGGGAACATAGGGCTGTGGGACCATTGAGCTGTGGGAACATAGGGCTGTGGGAACATTGGGTTGTGGGAACATAGGGCTGTGGGACCATTGAGCTGTGGGAACATAGGGCTGTGGGAACATTGAGCTGTGGGAACATAGGGCTGTGGGAACATTGGGTTGTGGGAACATAGGGCTGTGGGAACATAGGGCTGTGGGATGAACAGGGCTTGGAGCCAAATGCTGTATCCAGTTGTCTCAACACATCCATGGCTTTGTGGGACTGAGATTGATTTCATGTTTTTATTTGAAATTCATTTTAAAATTCCATCTCTTCCTGTGGCTGGCATAGCAACAGTAACTATGGGGTTGCAGAGCTTAGGAAACTGTCAACAGAGCGTGACATAATTTTGGAACCTTTTTTTAACCTTGGTCCAAGATTCCGTGTGACATCATCTTCCAACATAAGACTTTTGCCTTTGATGTGAGATTCAATTTGATGTCATTTCTGCCTTTGATCAGTCAACATATACATGATGTCCAGAATGTTGACATTTCACATTCGTTGAACTGTTGGTCAAATATACACACGCACAGAGACATCTGTCTGCAACAAGCATTTATTTTACTGGCAAAGCTAAAGAACATGGATATCCAAGAAGATAAAGTAGACTCAAAAGACCTTCCCACGCAGGCCGAGGTCTGCTCTGGAGAAGCCCGCCCGAAAAAGCGTTCGCTTTGGAAGAGAATCAAGGGTTTCTTCAAAAAGAAATCCAAAAGCACCAAAAGCAAAGGCCAGTCTCCGAGTAAAGAGGAGTCAGTTGAGGAGTTTTCGACCACAAGTGACAAGGAACCCCAGCTGGACAGCTCTAATGTGAATGATGAGTTAAATGATACATTCAGCTCCCAGGAATCAGATAATGACTCTGAAAGCAAAGGCGGATCCGACAGTAAAGACATCGACTGGAAGCAGGGGGAGTCTAATGAGGAGTCAAGCAGTCAAGTCGTCACCAATGGATCAGATAATGACTCTGGAAGCAAAGAAGAGTCTCACAATATTGAGTCCATCAGCGAAGACATCGACCGGAAGCAGGGAGAGTCAGATGGTGAGTCGTCGACTACAAGAGACAACGAACCGGACAGCTCTGATATGAATGGCGAGTCAAACAGTCAAGCCGTCGGAAATGGATCAGAAAATGACTCTCAAAGCAAAGGCGATTACGTCAGAAAAGACCTCAAGAACAAGCAGGGGGAGTTTGATGAGGAGCCAAACGAAGAAAAGTCTCAAGATATTGCATCCGTCAGTGAAGACATGGACTGGAAGCAGGGAGAGTCAGATGATGGGTCATCGACTACAAGAGACAACGAACCCCAACCTAACAGCTGTGATAGCAATGGCGAGTCGAACGGTCAAGAAGTCACAGATGGACCACGAAATGACTCTGAAAGCGAAGTGGAATCCGACAGTGAAGCTGTGGACTGGAAGCAGGGAGAGTCAGACGAAGATTTGAACAGTGAAGTCATCTCCAATGGATCACATAATGACTCAGAGTCCCACAATATTGATCTTGACTGGGAGTGGTGGGAATCGAATGATTTATTCGTCACCGATGGATCAAAAGCTAACTGTGAAAGTAAAGCCGATTCCACCGATACCAGCCAATTCCAGTCGAACGGTCAATCCGTCACGAATGGACCACGAAATGACTCTGAGAGCGAAGTGGAATCCGACAGTGAAGCCGTAGACTGGAAGCAGGGAGAGTCAGATGATGGGTCATTGACTACAAAAGACAACAAACCCCAACCTAACAGCTGTGATATGAATGGCGAGTCGAACAGTCAAGCCATCACAGATGGACCACGAAATGACTCTGAGAGCGAAGGGGAATCCGACAGTGAAGACGCGGACTGGAAGCAGGGTGAGTCAGACGAAGAGTTAAACAGTGAAGTCATCTCCAATGGATCACTTAATGACTCTGAGTCCCACAATATCGATCTCGACTGGGAGTGTAGGGAATCGAATGATTTATTCGTCACCAATGGATCACAAGCTAGCTGTGAAAGCGAAGCCGATTCCACCGATAATGGCCGATTCCAGTCGAACGGTCAATCCGTCACGAATGGACCACGAAATGACTCTGAGAGCGAAGTGGAATCCGTCAGTGAAGACGCGGACTGGAATCAGGGGGAGTCAGATGATGGGTCATCGACTATAAGAGACAACGAATCCCAACCTAACAGCTGTGATAGCAATGGCACAGATGGACCACAAAATGACTCTGAGAGCGAAGGGGAATCCGACAGTGAAGACGCGGACTGGAAGCAGGGGGATTCAGACGAAGAGTTGAACAGTGAAGTCATCTCCAATGGATCACGAAATGACTCTGAGAGCGAAGGGGAATCCGACAGTGAAGACGCGGAAGACTCAGACGAAGAGTTGAACAGTCAAGTCATCTCCAATGGATCACATAATGACTCCGAGTCCCACAATATCGATCTCGACTGGGAGTGGTGGGAGTCGAATGATTTATTCGTCACCGATGGATCACAAGCTAGCTGTGAAAGCAAAGCAGATTCCACCGATACCGGCATCGACTGGAAGTGGTGGGGGCTGGATGATGACTTCAGTGATGTATGCAGGTTCCTCAAAGGTGAGTCCCTTAACGACATATACAAGAAGCGAGTGAATCAAACGAGAAGATGGCAACTACCGGTGACAAGGAACAGCTGCCTGATCGCTGTGATGTGAATATGGATGGGTGGACGGCCTACCAGGCCTTCAAGGCCTCGGGGGCATCTCAAGTCTACAGTATATCCAGAATATACCATTAAAAATGAAATTGGCAAATAAAGGCCAAAAAAAATGAAATCCATATGCCTATGTCCTATTCTCATGTTTAAAATGTATTGGTTTATTCATTTGTTAATTCTCCTGCTGTCCTCGAGGTCAAATTTGACCCATTTTAAAAATTTCAAAAGTTTATAAATCAGAAATGTGGGTTTCTTTTGACCAATCTTGTCAAAAAAAAGTAACGTGCATGGTTCCATACGACGTAAAATGTTCAGATAATTTCTTTAATTAAATGTGGGAGTTTAATTCAATTTTATAGCATTTGAAGAAAATAATTGCTGAAATAACATCAGGGATTGTCATATTTTGACCTAGAAAACAAAAAAAGTTGCATAGTCGACGGGAAGACAACTCTAGAGTTCACAGCCAACAGTTAAAACAATGTCAAATAAATAGACTTAGGTGCGTTAAGTGGGTTTATGTATGCTTTGTGTCCCTACTACTGATAAACGGCACACCTCGCTGCACATACGATGGAGGGAATGGATGAGATGTATGTGTTCAGAAACAGATACAGTGCTGGAAGTATTCAGATCTTTTACTTAAAGGTATAGTGGAGGATTTTCTTTTTCCGGGTGGATCATCGGTGGATCATCATCCGTTGTACGTGCACGTCCCGAGCTTTCAGGTGTATATGTGTGGTGAGCTTGAGCTACGGTTTCAGCCATTCATTGAAGCATTGAAGCTTTTGGGAGAATATTTCACACGCTGGCGTGCGCTAAAAGCACAGGTTGGGCTTCCCACTGATGCCTCAGTCGTGAAGTTTCTACTCCACAGGTAAAGTTTGGCTATTTGGAGAAATCCATTTAAAATCACTGCTAGTGAAAGTTGATGTAAGCTATGATTAGCGATGCTAGCCCTGGCACAAGACACGCACCGCGCACACACGGTAAACATCTCAATTTGTGAAAAAGTACAAATCTTCTTTTGAAAGTTCAAAAAGTACAGAGGGCGGTTCTTTTCTAAAATTCGGGAAAATCCTCCACAATACCTTTAAGTAACTGTGGTGAAACTACAATCATAAAATACTCTGTTGACAGTAAAAGTACCGCATACAAAAGCTTAAGTCAAATATGTAACATTCTGGTGTGCATTGAATAATAAGATTAAAACTGTGAATTAGAAAGAACAAAACTAACTACTTTGGGGCCTTTTCTGTTAAAGCGCCCATATTCTGCTCATTTTCAGGTTCATAATTGTATTTTAAGGTTGTACCAGAATAGGTTTACATGGTTTAATTTTCAAAAAACACCATATTTTTGTTGTACTCCACAGCTCTCTCTCACTGCTGCAGCTCCTCTTTTCACCTGGTCTCTGTTTTAGCTACAGAGTGAGACCTCTTTTCTTCTTCTTCTTCTGTACTATCTTTGATTGCACTCGCACATGCGCTCAGATCGTAGATCATGTCAGCTAGCTCCATAGACAGTAAAAGAAAGGCTGTTTCTCCGACTTCGGTCAGTTACAAGGCAAGATTAGCTGGGAGACTTCTTCTAAACCAGGGCGCACATGGAAGTAGTTCTTTTGGAGATTATGGTGAACTTGTGTGCTTTGTAGCAGTGCTTTGCCATTGAGAACAAGGTAGCATGCTAGCACTATGAGCTAACGGTTGTGGTTAGCTAGCTCGTTTTGGCTTGTGACGTAGAAAGCCGTGCAGATTTTGACCAACTCACCCGGAGACTGAAGGCAGGAACACATTCAGAAACCGTATCTCACTCAGAACACCACGGATGGATTATTTGTCAACGTTTGTATGTTTGTGGAAGCACCAGAGACACAAACTAACACCCCAAATCCCATTTCATAATATGGGAAC
>NC_041333.1:38142846-38147846 GCF_004354835.1 Perca flavescens | reverse complement strand
TGTAAAGAGAAAAGTTTATTATTTTACAGATTTCAGGGTTGGGTACCGAAACCGGGCTCCACGATTGAAAGCTGTCAGTGAATGCACCCAGAGCCGGCCCGACCTATGAGCGAACTAAGCTGCTGCTTAGGGCCCCTGTGTTATTGACTTTAGACCAGGTTTTTGTTGGTCAATGGCACGATCATTTCCTGCTGCCTTAAGATAGCAATACTCCCAGAATGCACCTGAACACACCTCCCTCTAAGATCAGCACACCCAGAATGCACCTGACCACACCTCCCTGTAAGACCAGCACACCCAGAATGCACGTGAACACACCTCACTGTAAGAGCATGGGCCACAGATGGGTGCAGGTGCATTTGCACCACGCTAGACAGGGCCCGGTGACGTGAGATGATTGTCTTTAAATGTGAGATGGTTTCAGACTTTAGTCTTAGATGTGTAAAACTGACTTTCTCCACAAAGAATCATGCTTTAAATCAGGGATCACCAACATGGTGCCCACAGGCACCAGGTAGCCCCCCCAAGGACCACATGAGTAGCCCTCAGGCCTGTTCTAAAAATGAAAATTGAATATTGATATTATCTGTTTCCCACCTTGTTAAGTCATTGTTGATAATTATTGTGAGAAATCACTAACATGATCAGAGCCTTCACATAGATGAGCATCATTAATCATTAATAATCATATATAACTAAAGGCAAACTGAGCACATTTGTTATTTCAGAAGAGTGTATCAAACTGGTAGCCCTTCGTATGACTCAATACCCATGGAGTAGCTCTCAGTTTCTAAAAGGTTGGTGACCCCTGGTTTAAATCTTGTGTTTACCCTGAGATGTGCTCTTAAGTTTCTCATCTTGTGTCTTCCCCAGGTTTGGCGTTGGATCCTTGCTGCATCTCCTGCACAGCGTGGGCTTTGCCCGTGTGTTGGCGCTGCTCACCTGGAGCTTCCTCCTCCTTTGCGTGCTGCCCAACGTGGTGCTGACCAGCCGGCCGGCTACCGAGGAGACCTCGCGGGACTGCATGCGGCTGAAGACGCCGCTCGGCATGAAGTGGCACAGCGTGTCCAACTTCCTGAGCGTCAGCCTGTTCTGGGTGACCCTGCTGGTCCTTAGCTACTGCTACACCGCCATCGCCTGCCGCGTCTACCAATCGTATCGCCGCGTTCGCCGCACCAGCAACCAGAGCAGCAGCAGCAAGGCGTGCCGGAAGTCCAACCGCAGCATCTTCAGCATCCTGGCGGTGTTCTTCGTCTGCTTCGTGCCGTACCACGTGTGCCGCGTGCCGTACACGCTGAGCCAGATGCCGGCGGCGTCGGGCTTCGGCCGGGACGCGCGGTTCCTGCTGTTCCAGCTGAAGGAGGGAACGCTGTTCCTGTCGGCGCTCAACGTCTGCCTGGACCCCGTAATCTACTTCCTGATGTGCCGAACCTTCAAAGAGTCGCTGCTCAGGAAACTGTCGGGGAGAGACCACCGGAGGAGGGGGGGCTCGCTGACCACGGGACAGAGTCTGAGTCATGTTTAGAGAGAGGGAGGCAAGGGAACAAGGAGAAGAGATAAGGAGAGGAGACAAGGAGAGGAGACCAGGAGAGAAGACAAGGAGAGGAGACAACAGAAGGGACAAGGAGAGGAGACAACAGAGGGGAAAATATAGGGGACCAAAGGAGAGGAAACAAGGAGAGAACAAGGAGAGGAGAATGTCTCCCATCTAGCTGTGAAATTGTATATGACAACCAACTGAATATTACTTTCTAGCCCTTCCTCCTATGGTGGCCAAACCCGAAATTAGCTCTTAGTATCTCCCTCGTTTGCACGCAGCTGTTCTAGCCACTCCAAAATGAACTTTGGTCTTATTGCTCTGCCTGTTGCGTTGTCATTTTAATTCTCTTTTTTCGCTTACCTGGCAAGTAATCTCCCCCTGGTATTCGTCATGGTGCCGATAGGTGTAAGAGGCCAAAATGTGGAGGTGTGTCCTTCTTTTGGCTAATGTATTTTAAAGATGGAGGCGCTTACATGGCGGCCGTCATTCGAGCGACTCCGCATCACATTCTCATTAGGGGCTGAGCCCGCCTTAGGTCTGATCCTATATCCTGCCTTTGGATATGGATATAGACTAAGCGCCAGGAGGAGGGAGAGGCAGTTTGCAGTTTGCATGTCCAGGAATACTCCAGTGATCATCATTGTGTCATAATGTGATATTTTATACTAAGACAGAAATGTTAGGCTATATATGCAGATTTATGTTTGTATAAAATGTAAATAAATAACGGTCTATATGTTATTAAAGTTGTGCATAACCTGTGGGATTCTCAGTTTAAGTTGTATGTATTTACTGTTGAGGAACCAAAGTAAAAGACAGAAAGAAGGAAGTGTACGGGAACTCTGATGACTGGACACCAAACCATCACGTTATACTGGTGCAACTTTTCAGCTGATTTGGTTTTTGTGGCTCTGATGTCACCCGGGTCTCTCGTCTCTCTGTGTGGTTGCCTCCAGTTTGACACACTTGCTACAGGGAATAATCAGATTTGAGGACAGATTGTACTCTTATTATTATTATTATTACTCTTATTATTATTATTATTATTATTATTATTATTATGTACTATATAACTACAATGGTCAGCTTCTGCAACCGTCAGGTGTCATTGAACAAAAGGAAATATGAAAAACTTGTTTTTCCAGCTGGTAAACTTGACATAAAAGTTAAAGTTCTGCATTTGTTGTTGACAATGAACATTCCTTCTGATTCTCTTCCTCAGACACTTCTGCTACTGCATGTACAAAAAGTATAAAAATGTCAGTTTTATTTACATTTTTGACGCATTTTAAAAGTTTTTGATTGTTTTTAGATATATATATATTTAGATATATATATATATATATATATATATATATATATATATATATATATATATATATATATATATATATATATAGAGATAGATAGATAGATAGATAGATAGATAGATAGATAGACAGGCAGATGGCTAGATAGATAGATAGATAGACAGACAGGTAGGTAGACAGACAGACAGACAGACAGACAGACAGACAGACAGACAGACAGACAGACAGACAGATGATAAATAGATACAGGTAGATAGACAGGTAGATAGATAAATAGATAGATAGATAGATAGGCAGATGGCTAGATAGATAGATAGATAGATAGATAGATAGATAGATAGATAGATAGATAGATAGATAGATAGATAGATAGATAGATAGATAGATACTTTATTGATCCCCAAGGGGAAATTCAAGGTCCCAGTAGCTTAAAGACATCACACACAACATACACATACATCATAAACAGGATGATAAAATAACAAATCCACATGAATAATATGGACAATAAAAGAACAGATACTAAATAAAAAATCCACATGAATGTACTGAGGGATGTGTAAGCATGAGAGGCTTGCAGTGACAGGGCACGGACTGGCCCTGTGTGAGTGGGTGGTGATGGCGCAATGGTGTCACATGCTTTTGGTGTGGGAGACCTGGGTTGTGATACATCAACCAATGTGTCCCTGAGCAAGACACTTAACCAATAGTTGCTCCAGAGGTGTGTGGCCTCTGATATGTGTAGCAATTGTAGCTTTGCATAAAAGCGTCAGGTAAATATAATGTAATGTAATGATTCAGTATGTATGGTAAGGTGCTCTATGAGAGTGTGTCATGGTGGTATAGGGGTAAATAAGTCTGTGCTGTCTTCGGTATTGCTCTATACACTGAAAGCCAGCTAAACTCTCTCCTAACATCAAGACTATGAAGAAGACAGTCGTTCCCACGTCCACAGGTTTATTGACGTTTCAAGGAAAGTGTGAAACTGTAACATACAAAACAGACTAATCAATTCTATGCTAGCTTTTAACATACTATATAGCCTCTGTTCAGAATTTAATCAATTCAAATATTTCCTTTCTACCGTTACACAATATAATTCATAACTATTCAACTAATAGTGATTATGCTGTACAAAGATATTTTTACATGTAAACAACATTACGTTCATTCATACGAGTGTAGCCTGTCCTGTGACTTATAGTTGCCTAGCAACCATGCAACGCTAGTCACAGCACCAAAGCCAGCGATCACGGACATTTGTAATATAGACTTAACACGAAATAACACTGACATCAAACTAATGATCTATGAACCTATAACTAACAGTGAATGAATACATACCAACGATGCTACTCTAGGCATAAATGTAGGCAAATGTAGCTGTAGTTGGCTTGCTACACTACAACCATGAATCACTGAACCGGTAGTTTGTAGCGTTCGTTTACTTCCTAACTACCAGCTGAGAGTCTTAAAGTGACAGCAACGTAAATAGAGAACTCATAAGACTTGAGGCAAATTAACTTCTTTCTTTTAACAGCTTATTTATAACAAAACAAAGTCCAATAGTGCAAGGATGTCCTGTCTAGAGACCAGCATTAAATATGGACAATATAAGAGAATAATGTAAACATAGTGATATAAAAACTATAGCAGTGCAATGATAACATTTAAAAAAAAAAACAGCATTAAATATGGGCATTATAAGGGAATGAAGTGGACAGTAGGATAGACACAAATCAACAGTCAATGTTAGAGGTTTGAAGTAATAGCGTTACAGCCATTGTTCAAGTATTAAGTTAGACCTCAGTCCAGGCTGGAGGAAGGAAGGAGGGAGGGAGGGGATGTGCCTATGGGCTAATAAAGCCAGTAAACAGTGTAAGCAGTAAACAGTGGGCCAGTGGACAGTCAGTACATAACTGTTGTTATAGGAGGAAGGAGTTGTTTTTTTGCCAGACTGGACTTTAGCGTTGAACACTGCCTTCATAATTGAATTAAAGAAATTCTTTGAGTCTCTCCAAATTATAAATGATAAGTATACTACAAACATGCATACATTTATAACTCCACAGAAGCAGAGGTGTAATTACTCGCTGTGGCCACCAGAGGGCAGTGTAGATACACAAGTGTTCAGCAATCACCTGGACCTT
>NC_041333.1:38097846-38137846 GCF_004354835.1 Perca flavescens | reverse complement strand
TTTGAATTTCAAAGATAGAAACTTATTGCTGCCCTGGCTCTGTCGTGCCGGTTCCAACTCCATTGTGACTGATCACGCAAATAGCTATTTTTTTCTATTTCATATCGGGGCTTCTGGAAAATGCATTAAGTTGCCTTAATTTATTCAGAGTGAATAAACTCGTAAAACGGAGAAGTATCGTCATGTAATCCACTGATTTTAACAATGTAACTGTATTCTAAATACCAACTATTTAAATTGTTACTGTAACGGAGTACAGTAACGCCGTTACATGTATTCCGTTACTCCCCAACACTGCCTGTAGCTTGCTAATGAATAAAAACGTGGTTTAATGTATGTAAACAATTTCTCTCTCATATTGCTCCTCATAACCACTGAAAACTGTCAAAAAATCTAACCCAAAGTCCAATTATTGTCTGACATTAAGCGTTTCTGCTTCACATTTTCAGCAGGGCAGTGGAAGAGCTGTGGGTTGACTCCCCCCGGTTCTCATGGGCTTTATAAGTCCTAACGTGAAAAAGCTTAAGGTGGTTTAATGTACCTAAACAACGATCAATCATCAACACATTTCTGGTTTGATTGTTTGACAGTTTTCAGTGGTTATGAGGAGCGATATGAGAGAGAAATTTGGTAATCACTGATCATTGTTTAGGTACAAGCTTTTTCCTCGCCATGCGTGCAGCCAGCGCAGCAGCACAGTGGCGGTGTGTGTGCCTGCCCTGTTGGGACAGAGATTGTTGTGGATTTTTTTGGCATCTGTCGCTCAAGAATTAGAATTATGGACTTTTTTGTTTTTGTTTTTTAACTAAATTGAGCTCGAGGTTTTTAAAAAAAAGTGGTGGGTACAAAATGACTCATGACAAAATCTGGTAGGTACCCACTGTCCCCACCGAAATCATAACCTGACTCCGCCAGATGGATTGCTTCGCATTTGCTCGGCATATCCATCTGGGAACTTTCCGTTGGAGAACTTTTGGGAATGGGTGGAAATACTGGTTAGCTGATTGGATGAACCATCCGTCTATCACCTATGTTGGTGATAGACGGGCCAAATCAACCAATCAGATCCACGAAGCGTATGAAAATACAACCACAAGCCCGCCCCTGCTGCTGCAGGCAAAGCATAGCTCGTTAGCTCAGCATGCAAGCAACATGTCGGTAAAGGATATTTGCCGTTTGTGTAACGAGAATTTAGGAATAAAAGACACCATTTCAGGTTCACGGACCATATTCCAAAAGAAGGATCCAAGAGAAAAAAAGCATTAGCGAGCGGCTACCGCTGGCTGAAAATACTGGTCAGCTGATTGGATAAACCATCGGTCTATCACCACCTAACCCACCTCAAAACCAACGCTGATTGGCCCGGTCGTTTGGCTAAGACTGATCTGCGAGGGGAAAACTGGAGCTCGCCAGATCAGGACGGTCTCACGAGGCTACCGAAATCAACGCTTATACCTGAATGTCTAGATCTGTCTAATCTAATCTTTCCATCTGCAGTATGTAAAATATGAAATTGAGCAGGATGTGGCGTCCACTGACCTACTTGTAGGCAACATGTGTTGACTTCTATGCACAGTTTGCATTGAGGAGCTACAGCAAGAAAAGGCATTTAAACATTTGTGTTGTCAGCAATTAAATACATAATGTTTGCATGAATAAAACATTTTAACGTGCTGAGTGGGCGAGCAGCGAGTCTGACTTGAATGCAGAGAGTTTGTGTCCCGTCACAAACCTGCGATTAACGGCAGGGTGGGTAATGTTGAAAAGCTTGCAAGATTTGAAAGTAGCATTTCCTCAGGGGCTTTGTCTGTGTGCGTGTGTGTGTGGTAGGGTGAGTGAGAGAGTGACGGTGATTATCTTCAGAGTGAGTAGTGATTCTTGAGTCATAGTGAGAGAACCAAAGTCTCCCCTTTTCTTTCTGACCACGGTGGGAAATCTGAAGCAGGAGAAGTTGACCCTCTCCTTGATTTCATGTTGTTTATGGAGAAGGAGAACCAGGAAATGAGTCCGGGTGGAAATGCAACGGTACCAAGCCACGGCCGAGATTTCAATGTTAACTAATGTTAGCTGTAAGGCAAGGCAGCTTTATTTGTATAGCGCATTTCGGCAACAGGGCAATTCAAAGTGCTTTACATAAAAACAGAAAAAATACGAGAATAAAAGTTACAATGCAGTATAGGAAATTAAACATTAAACAGCAGTTAAAGCAGTTAAACATATAAAAGCAGATAAAATGTCCTGTAGTGTGTTTGTGTCTGAGTGTGTGTGTGTCACTGATATGCAAATGAACAGCAATGTCACACACAGTGACACAGCTACAACCACATCAGTGTTCCTTCCTGTTGCTCTGCAGAAAGAAGTCAAATAGTTTTTCCCATCAGAGATTCTGAGTTTGTGTGTGTGTCACTGATATGCAAATGAACAGCAATGTCACACACAGTGACACAGCTACAACCACATCAGTGTTCCTTCCTCTTGCTGTGCAGAAGGAAGTTAAATAGTTTTTCGCATCAGAGATTCGGACAGGTGAGCACTGCAGGTAAGTCTGTTCTTTGTTGTACTTTTACTGCAGTTATATAACACATTTGTTTTATCTTTGAGCTGTAAATGATTAAACGTTACAGCTACAGGCATGAGTGGTTTTAATTGGACAGTTTGCATGCTTGTGTTTGTTGACTGAGTCTGTTTATCTGCTGTGCATCAGTCGAGCCGTGAATAAATATTTTAGAAAATTTGCTCAAGAAAAAGTATTAATACAAACTATATAAAAGTCCTCCATTCAAACTACTTCTTGAGAAAAAGTACAGAAGTATTATGAGCTTCATGTATTAAAAGTATTGGCATTGGATTTATTTAGTGACCTCTTGGACGGGAAACACTGCTATTTACTTTGCTGATGATGTGATCAAATTATGTTTTTAAAATACGTAGTGAACATTATAAAGAATGCGGACCATAAGTATGTAATTTACAGGTCAGATGTTTTTTCAGAAGTTTTTTGTCACTTTTTTCTGGACAATTTGTTCAATGTTTTTGTTACCATTTTGAGGGTTTGGGGTTTTCTCTACTGCTGCTGCTGTTGCTGTGGTGATCTGTCACTTCCCTTTTAGCATTAGCCAGTTCCTGTATGCAGACAGATGATATTTGAGCAATTTTCTAACACACAATGCATTTTGATTCAACTCTCTTAGAACATCCAGAAACATGAGCGACCGTGGAGGAGCGGGAGTGACTCTGATCTTCAACCAGTCCTCGGTGTCCAACCGGACGAACACCAGCGCTTCGACTCACTACAATCAGGTCATCACCTTGGCTAACGTTTTCTTCCTACTGGTCTACACTCTGGTGTTTCTGGTGAGTCTCTGCCTGAGGAAAAACGACGGCTTGTTTGCAGAATTTCAAAAAAGAACTGACCACAACGGCGCGGCCTCTAGCTCACTGCCACAAACGGCTTGTTATCTGTACGCATTTTCAGCTATCCACGTGTATGTCTACGCTGTATACAGCAGATGTAAACATACCCACCACGCGGCGTTGCCATGTTGCGTACTATCGCGAGATAAACGTCACGCGTGTAAAAAAGAAAGAAAAAAAAGGTTGGGTTTAGGAAAATAACACAGGGAAAGGCTTTAGTAACACAAAAATACGGAAAACAAACAACAAAATCACGCTTAGGACAACAATAAACGGTTGGGTTTAGGAAAGAAACATCGGGGAAGGCTTAAAAAAAAACAAAAAAAAACAAAAAAAAGCTGAAAATCTCCACACGCGGGATGCGATCCCGCGTGAAAGTCCTGTTTTATCATCCACCACCCCAACCAGCCTCCTTATGCAGACCTACGTCCCTTTATACTACTCGCTACGGCGGAAAATTACTCGTAATGTAGGTCAATGGCGGGCGATTTGTGTTGATAAACGATTATGCGTCTTGATAACGCGCCAAAATGGAATACGAATTGGTGTGTCATACATACGCCACTTCATGAGCTCAGTCTGTGTATATCCACTGTCACTATCGAATAAAGGGAAAAGCCCCAAAAAATAATATACAAAAAAAGAACTGACCACAACAAATTAAATTCTGACTGTAAATGTTGTAAATTCAGTTCGTTCTCCCTGAGATGTGGAAAACGTCTGATCAATCTTTACAAACAAACTCAATTAGCATAATTTGCCTTTATTGAATATCAGTTTATTACAGCACAAATCTGACATCAGAGAAGATCTTGGTACAGCATGTATGCATGGACACATATACATCAAATATAAATACAAAACAGTCTTCATCATATCTTTTTAGGGCTGCAACTATCCCTTTCCTAGTATCTCACAAGTAAACCATGACAATCCTTGGGCCCTATTTTAACATTCTAAGCACACGGTGTGTTTAGGGTGTGTCCAAATCCACTTTTGCTAGATTGACGGCCGAAAAAGGGGTCCGTGCGCTGGGCACATGGTTCTAAAGGGTTGTACTTAGTGTCTTCATTAATTCATAGGTGTGTTTTGGGCGTAACTTGCAATCAACCAATTAGATGGTCATCTCCCATTTCCTTTAAAAGCCAGGGGCGTTTGGACCTTGGAGCATTGCTGTTATGATGGAGGATTTGCACCGTAATATATTTTTATTTGTAATCTTCTGCATGTGTGTGTGTTGCTGTGTGTCCCTGTGTGTGTAACAAGTATAGTGTGTGCGCGCTGTGCAAGAGCCTAGAAGCATTTTTACTAATGTGCTGTTAAAATAACAATAAAATGCTGCGTTATTGACTTTAGACAAAGTTTTTGAAGGTCAATAGCGCGATCATTTAAACGATGTGGGCAATGGACGGGAAATTGACAACTGCGTCGGTGTTAAACTAGCAAAGACACTTGTGTCGGGCTTTGCGCTGCGCTGGGTGCAAGTAGGGTTGGGTACCGTTTGGATTTTTACAATTCCGATGCCGAACAAGTTCTTTTAAAACGATTGCGATTCCTAAACCGATTCTTGAAAAACTGAAAAATGACATAAAAGAAAGGCTTTTTTATGGGTTTTTTTTAAATTGAAAATGATTTAAATGTAACAATATATTAACGTTTTAAAGTACTTAAATATATAATAAGCAAACCTAAGTCGCCTAACACATAACTACAATATTTTAACAAATAACAGTTACACTATTAACAAGTAACAACAAAATAAATGTTGTTGAGTTGGTATGCCAACCAGCTTCAAACTTTAGCAGTTCTTTTGCAGAAAAATGACCATATTTGCCTTCTCTGGCAACATAGGACACCTCTCCTGACTTATGGCATGTCCAGCACAGGAGAAAACTCTCTCAGATGGTGTCCAAGAGGCCTGTACACATAGGTAGGAGTTTGAAAGGGCAGACTCCCCACCTATCCTGAACGATAGACTAGCAGAGCAAGTGTGATATGTTTACTAGCAATCACGTGCAGTGAATGGTTAATATGCCTTTACATCCGTTTTGGTTAGCCCAGAGGGAAAACATGCCATTTTAAAAGAAGCCTACATTTATGGTAGCTAGCTAACGGTAGACTACAGAGAAAGTGTGATATTTTTTTAACAACCATTTTTACAATTTTCCAATGTTCCATAGTGGAACCGGGTTTTGGTACCCAACCCTAAGTGCAAGATAGGGCCCTTCATGCTTCTAACACATTTCTACCGCTCTCCTCTGCAGGTTGGTTTGCTCCTGAACGGCTTCACGCTGAAGGTTTACTTTTGCCGAGCTCAGCAGCAGGTGACAAGCAGCGTTACCATCTACCTGAAGAACCTGGCAGCCGCCGACTTCTTGATCAGCCTCTGTCTGCCCATCCGAATCATCAACTACGCCAGCAGCTCCGTCGTCGTCCGCCGGGTCTACTGCAACTTTGGTGCGTCTGCCTTCTACCTGAACATGTACGCCAGCATCCTGTTCATGGGTTACATCGCGGCCAACAGGTAGGACTGCACTGGACTACAACGGGGTGTTCAGGGAAGGTAGAGCAGCTTGTTTTTGGGTTCGGCAACACATACTCACTCCCATCGCTTCAAAAAGCAATGGTTGGTCAGGCCTCTTGGCGTAAATTTATGGATGTAAATTTAACTGACATGCGGCATGTCCAAGACCAGGACTAGTCAAGACAGAGTTAAGACTAGAGATGGCCCGATACTATTTTTTGCTTCCCGATACCGATTCTGATACCTGAACTTGTGTATCGGCCGATACCGAGTACCGATCTGATACTACTGTGTCGTATATTGTATTATGTTTTAACAGCTGTATACTACTATCTCTGTATGGATGTGATATGATTTCTATCTCTGTTGTCGGTCTGGCTCAGGTTAAACTCATGTTTGTGAAACATGAACAAACACAAACAATGAATGCCTCAGAACTTTCTTTTATTCTCCAGTTTGACAGTCATAAGGGAAAATAACCTAAATAAACTACTTTAACGTAGATTTTCTTCAGGGCTTTATTACGTGGTATCGGATCCCTGCATAAACTCCGGTACTTCCCGATACCGATACCAGCGTTTTAGTCAGTATCGGACCATCTTTAGTTAAGACAGAGTCAAGACAGAGTCCAAAGAGGTTTTGAGTCCAAGTCAAGACCGACAGACAGTCAGACGGAAGAAAATGAATCCTGAAAATGATTGAAGCCTGATGATAAAGGTATATGACGCAGACAGGCGTATACCAGGCGACTAATGTCAATGCCAGTCTAAAAGGATTTTTAACTAAACTAATACCAGTTTTCTGAACAAACGCACTTCATTAATGGTTTGGTTTAGAGGGAGGAAGTTACATTAGAAAAACCCAACTACAATATTTGACAAGTCCAATAGCCGATTCCGAAGTCCGAGTCCAAATACTAACGCTAAAAGGCGATTTTTGTATCGGTATCTGACACTTGGAAACACAGACCAAGCGTCAGTATTTTGTAAATTATGCCTACGTACCTGCTCCTGTAAAACTCACTCATACTAGTGTGTCAGTGTTTAAATTGTGGTTTAGTATGAAAGTCTTTTGGTGGGTGTTTGACGTCACTCTGAGTCAACGTTTTGAATAATTTCAGAGAGATTGCATCTTTGTGTTTTTTTCATTTATCTAGGTCATATTACCACAAATATTATCTCTACTGCGGCAGAGGGAAAACTTTACTGGAAGGAATTACTTAATTTTTCAGTCGGTCTTGCTGCACAGGGGACGTTGAAAACATCCGGGGCTCAGCTCAAACCTAAGTTCTGGGGGTAATCTCCATTTACGGCAGCTATATGAACTATTTTTCAAGACATTTGATAACAGAATGCCTAAAAATCTGTACATCATTTAGGAAAAACAGAATTACATTTACATTTTGTTTTCATCAAATATTTAGTTGCTTTTTTGTGTCTCTGTTTTCCGCTGTTTTACATACTGTTTCATATCTAACTGTTCTCCAAATGTCTTCTGAAACTAGAACACAACAAATGTTGAGGATGACTCATTATCCCTCCTGACACCTAAAGAGAGACAGAAACTCTCCCATAGCATAGGTATAACAAGTCTGTTTCTGGTTCTATAAGTCCCATAACATAGGTAGATACTGTCTATATTTCTGTCTCTATAAGTCCCATAACATAGGTAGAAACTGTCTATATTTCTGTCTCTATAAGTCCCATAACATAGGTAGAAACTGTCTGATATTTCTGGTTCTATAAGTCCCATAACATAGGTAGACACTGTCTATATTTCTGTCTCTATAAGTCCCATAACATAGGTAGACACTGTCTGATATTTCTGGTTCTATAAGTCCCATAACATAGGTAGATACTGTCTGATATTTCTGTCTCTATAAGTCCCATAACATAGGTAGACACTGTATGATATTTCTGGTTCTATAAGTCCCATAACATAGGTAGACACTGTCTATATTTCTGTCTCTATAAGTCCCATAAGATAGGTAGATACTGTCTTATATTTCTGGTTCTATAAGTCCCATAACATGGGTAGATACTGTCTGATATTTCTGGTTCCATAAGTCCCATAACATAGGTAGCAGAGCTGTATAGTAACAAAGTAGTACTACTTCACTACTCTACTAAAAGGCTGTATCTGTACTCTACTGAAGTATTATTTTTTTCTCCTACTTCCTCTTTTACTTGAGTACATATTTTAGATGAGTTTAATACTTTTACTACGATACATTTTTTTATGTGCTGCATCGTTACTCGTTACTGTTGTGAATTCCTCATGCTTTTTTTTCTCATTGAGGTTTTCCCCCTCCTCATACTAGTACTCAGTAACACAGAAAAGTGTCCTTCAAGAAAACAAACCATCAGTCAGACAGCAGTGAGTTCCCTCAGACTCTCGGTTCTGACCATGTGAAATGAGGATGTGGAAGTGGAACAAGATCAGAAGACAAAGTGCACTGAATTCAACATCTTTGAACAGACTATAAATGTTTTCTTAGCAGCTGCACGGAGCAGGTTTTGTGTCATTATAAGGATTTGAGAGTCATGCTTAAAAAGCATCAGGATGTGGTTTTCTAATAGACACAACCACGCTGCAGTATCGAGTACATTCAAGTGAACGGCCTATAGTTTCAAAGTGTCTCAGAGAAATAGCTCTGGGGGTGAAGTCCAGAGGACCAAAAGGCCAACAAATGCAAAACTCACGCTGCAAGTTGGCATGTTTATATCACTTATACCTGCTATAAGCAAGCGTTGGAGGCATAAATGATTCAACATCACAATGATCAAGACTAAATATGGCTGTGTTCTGCCACCGGAGGAGGTCTTGACATGTTCTGACACAATTCTTAAAACAGATCTGACTCAAAAGGGACCCAGGAGTAGTCCAATTTGATCGTCCAGAGTTATTAGACTTACTGACAAACGGATGCAAGACCTGCAGCTGTACAACAGGGCCTGATTCTGACCAGATTAAACTGACCCGAGCCCCAGATGTGGTCACTGAGTGGACTCATACAGCCCTCTGCTCTGCCTCAAGTACAGCTGCTAGAATGAGCTTGGCTTTGGTGGGAATTTGGGCTGATTCAGACAGAGAAGCAGTTCCAGTTAGAAGCACGACCAAGCCAGCATTGGGCCAGTCTCGACAGTCTAAATAAACAACGTTTAATTTCCGAGTTGTTCCGGTGCCGCCGGAAATGTCATTAATTTCTGCCGGATGTCCGTCCCCTTCCTCTGTCTCTGTGTTGGCGTTCTAACCTCCGGTGGATTTGTGAGGACTATGGTTAACTGCTCCTCAGATCTCTGCAGGGTAAATCCAGACAGCTAGCTAGACTATCCGTCCAATCTGAGTTTTCTGTTGCACGACTAAAAACTACTTCTGAACGTACACATGTTCCACCAAAACCAGTTCCTTCCCGAGGCTGTTTAGCAGAGGCACCATTGCTGCGTCCAGCTCTTAATGGTGCCCAAGACGATTGGGATTGGTTTAAAGAAATGCCAATAAACCAGAGCATGTTTTTCTCCCATCCAGGAATGCTGTGTGGACTAGCTAGACCTTCCTCAGCAGTGCTGTGGCAGCATGGTGGCCCAATGGTTAGCACTGTGGCCTCACAGCAAGAAGGTTCTTGGTTCTAATCCAGATTGTTCTGGACCTTTCTGTGTGGAGTTTGCATGTTCTCCCTATGTTTGCGTGGGTTTCCTCCAGGAGCTCTAGTTTCCCCCACCAACAAAACACATGTACATGGTTCTCAAGTCAGTGCCCTTGATCAAGGCACTAGCTTAGATATGGAGTTGGTCCTGGGTGCTGTTAATGGCTGCCCACTGCTCCCTTGAAGGATGGGTTAAATGCAGAGAATGAATTTTGCTACATGTATGTGTATGTGACAATAAAGTGCCTTTACCTTTACCTGTGAAGGTTGGTCTGGCAATGCAAGACTAGTCTCTCGACAAATCAACAAGCTGTAACCGCTGCTGCTAAAACAGCTCTCAGACAGTGTGCCCTTGCCCCACAGACAGCCAGAGCCTGTGTGTAGATTACACAAGTCTGACATTGTTAACTATTTCAGAACATTTCTTCTTTCTAACTTCCCCCCTGAGGTAGATTTCATATTGCATAAAGATAGCTTCTATATTTGACTTTGTGGCTATCAACACAACACAAAAACAAACAAAACAGAAATTAAAAAACACCATTCAGCGTTTCCAAGAAACTGGCATCTACTGACTTGCCTCTCGTCCTTCCAGGTATCTGAAGATCATCCATCCATTAGGAACTCACATCCTGCAGACGGTGCGAGCCGCCTACATCATCTCCACGGTCACCTGGCTCCTCCTCTTGGCCATGATGAGCACGTATATCACTGTGTCGCTCCTCAGCCAGGAACCTTCACCCTCCGTCTCCAGCGCCGTGGACTGTACCGTCCTGCACAGCAAACCGCTCGCCATCTTCTACAAAATGGTGCACGCCAGCTCGGCCGCCATCTTCCTGCTCGTCCTCGTCTCCCTCGTCTTCTTCTACTACAGCACGTCCCGCCGGCTGTCGCTGGCACAGAAGCGGCGGCCGGAGTCCCCCGGCTCCAAGAAGCTCGCCAAGTCCCGCCGGAACATGTCGGTGCTTGTCAGCGTCTTCTGCGTGTGCTTCGTGCCGTACCACCTGGTCCGCCTTCCCTACGCATTCATGACGCAGCGGTTCGCGTCGGACCATGCCTTCTACTACCTGAAGGAGCTGACCATCATGGTGTCGGTCCTTAACGTGTGCCTGGACCCGCTCATCTATTTCATCTTCTGCAAGGCCTTCCGCGCACATCTGAGCCTGCGGAGGCGGTCCAGCACCACACAGGCGGCAATGCACGGAGCAAACGGCGAGAGGAGGTGCAGCGACGAGCGCACCAGCACCATCAGATTCAACCGGAAGACGTCGCTCACCACCACCACGACAAAGCAGATCGGTGTGCTGTAGCTCAAAGACACCGACGTCTGAACTTGTGTTGTTTAAAACAACAAATTAGTCCGTCACATACTGACGCTTGGTCAGTGGCTCTCAGCGTCAGATTGTAGACTGTACATAGACTAAATATGAGGACCAAAAAGCCACCAAATCACACTGCATGTTGGCATGTTTATATCACTTATAATTTGGGCACGAATACAAGCTATAAGCAAGCATTGGAGGCGTAAACGATTCAACATCACAATGATCAAGACTAAATATGGCTGTGTTCTGCCACCGGAGGAGGTCTTGAGATGTTCTGACCCAATTATTAAAACAGATCTGATTCAAAAGGGACCCGAGAGTAGCCCAATCTGATTTGATGAGACCCGAATATATTTAGGCTCGATCCGAAATGTGGTCGACCCGAGTTATTAGACACACTGACAAACAGATGCAAGACCTGCAGCATCTGTCCAATCTGAGTTTTCTGTTGCACGACTAGTTCGACAAGTTCCTTCAAGAGGCTATTTTGCAGCAGCACCATGGCTCCGTCTGGCGCTTAAAGACATGCCAATAAACCAGAGCACTTTTTTGGCAATGCGAGATATTGTAGACCCCAAGAGTACAAATATGAAGCTAAAAAAGGAGCATAATAGTTGCTCATTAAAGAACTTAATTACACAGAGAGATTACTGATGTCAGTAAGCTAAAGTTGTATTTGAAGACAAGAAATAAGTGAACTTTGCCTTTAATAACAACATGACGTGTTTAAGATATGTGAAATAACCTTGGCTTTTGACCTCCCAAAAAAGCTTTGTGAACGTTTAATGTAGTTGTTGAATTTTGTTGAATTAGTGCAGTATAAATGGCTGATTGTACTCAGTATGCAAGAACTTAACTTCTTACTAAGAAAAGTTTTTATATATATATATATATATATATATATATATATATATATATATATATATATATATATATATTTTTTTTTTTTAGGATGTTAAACAAAGGAGAGGTTGTCACGAAGATATATTATTAGTACATGTAACTGTCCTGAAGTATTAGGACGGACAGTATTAGGTTTTTTTTATGTATGTGTGCAATATACAATATCATTACGGTCATATTTTCATTTAAAAAAGTGTTACATGTACAGTATCTCACATTTTAGTAAATATTTCATTATATCTTTTAAAGGGAGAGATTGGGAGAGATTGACATGGGGTACTTTCCATAAAATCATCTCTCAATGCAAATCAAACAAGCAATTAGGCTAACTGACATAAAACCATGCCAATCTCTAGGTATGGTGAAGGGTATATGATGATGTGGGGGGGTATGGTGAAGGGTATGTGATGATGTGGGGGGTATGGTGAAGGGTATGTGATGATGTGGGTCTACTTTAATTCCAAAGGCCAAGGGAACTTTATCAGGATGCATAGTATCCTGGATCCATGAAATAACTGGCCTTTAAAAATAAAAATCTGCCTGCCTCTATGGGAATCTAACATAGGGGTGGACTGACTTTAGTTGCCAGCAGTTTAGACATTAATGGCTGTGTGTTGAGTTATTTTGAGGGGACAGCACATTTACACTGTTATACAAGCTGGACACTTAATACTTTACATTGTAGCAAAGAGTCATTTCCCATTAAAAAAAATTGAGTGTTGTCCCATTAAAAGATATAATGAAATATTTACTAAAATGTGAGGGGTGTACTCATTTTTGTGAGATACTGTATATATACGCTGCATATATAGTGTCTGCTTCATCAGAACACTGATTTCTACTTGTATAGTTATTATGTTAAGTAATAAAAAGTATAACGAATGTGGAGGAAATCCTTCGAGGGGGATTTAAGGCTGAATGTTACTGCAGCCAATGACATCATCAATGGGGAAGTTTGATTTAAATGTGTCACTTCGCCACTTCGCACTTCGACAGTAACTGTGACTGCATACAGAAATAAATGTTTTTTTTTCACCACAGAGATAGTTTTTTCTCTTGTGCTA
The DNA here is from genome assembly GCF_004354835.1 of Perca flavescens. Lineage (NCBI taxonomy): Eukaryota > Metazoa > Chordata > Actinopteri > Perciformes > Percidae > Perca > Perca flavescens. The sequence continues at coordinate 38,124,970 of NC_041333.1, read as the reverse complement.
AAGTAGCGGTTTATGGTCAGCTCTGTGCGTAGCTACGGTTACTGGACACAAACCAGCCAACAGTTTGCAAGGCTGCAGAGGGGAAGCTGTGGGACCATAGGGCTGTGGGATCATAGGGCTGTGGGAACATTGGGCTGTGGGAACATTGGGCTGTGGGAAAATTGGGCTGTGGGATCATAGGGCTGTGGGAACATTGGGCTGTGGGAACATTGGGCTGTGGGAAAATTGGGCTGTGGGACCATTGGGCTGTGGGACCATTGGGCTGTGGGACCATAGGGCTGTGGGAACATTGGGCTGTGGGACCATTGGGCTGTGGGACCATTGGGCTGTGGGACCATAGGGCTGTGGGAACATTGGGCTGTGGGACCATTGGGCTGTGGGAACATTGGGCTGTGGGACCATTGGGCTGTGGGACCATAGGGCTGTGGGACCATAGGACTGTGGGACCATAGGGCTGTGGGAACATAGGGCTGTGGGACCATAGGGCTGTGGGACCATAGGGCTGTGGGAACATAGGGCTGTGGAACCATTGGGCTGTGGAACCATTGGGCTGTGGGAACATAGGGCTGTGGGAACATTGGGCTGTGGAAACATAGGGCTGTGGGACCATAGGGCTGTGGGAACATAGGGCTGTGGGAACATAGGGCTGTGGAACCATTGGGCTGTGGGACCATAGGGCTGTGGGACCATAGGGCTGTGGGAACATAGGGCTGTGGGAACATAGGGCTGTGGAACCATTGGGCTGTGGGAACATAGGGCTGTGGGAACATTGGGCTGTGGAAACATAGGGCTGTGGGAACATAGGGCTGTGGGAACATAGGGCTGTGGAACCATTGGGCTGTGGGACCATAGGGCTGTGGGACCATTGGGCTGTGGGACCATAGGGCTGTGGGAACATAGGGCTGTGGGAACATAGGGCTGTGGAACCATTGGGCTGTGGGACCATAGGGCTGTGGGACCATAGGGCTGTGGGACCATTGGGCTGTGGGACCATAGGGCTGTGGGACCATAGGGCTGTGGGACCATTGGGCTGTGGGAACATAGGGCTGTGGGACCATAGGGCTGTGGGACCATTGGGCTGTGGGAACATAGGCACGCTCCCGGCAGCAGACCCGATAAGGAGTAATACAGCTACTTTTAAACATTATTAAGACTTGGATATTAACAGGTTTTTGGATATTTTCAAGAAGCTGGTTGAAGGAATGAAAGAGGGACGCTGCGTTCACGCGCTCCAACAAGTCCTCCACCGCTGGAACAGTTTGAATAAATCCTATTTTGCACGGCTACATGTAAGCAGGAATATTAGTGGAATATTCACTTTCATTAGCCATTATCTGTTGGCAGAATATCATCTTTTTCAGAATTGGGGCAAATACTGGAATATAATGTGCATGTAAACCTAGTTAGTGAGGCATTTAGCATCTAAAGCACATGTGTCAAACTCGAGGCCCGAGGGCAAAACCTGGATCCTCGCAGATTTTAATCCGGCCCACATATCAATTCAGGTTCACAATCAATTTTGGGCCACCTAGTCTTTGTCGCTCTTTTCGCAATTTAAGGTTTTTATTTCCCTGATTTGCACACTGACTCATTTCTGTTGAATGGACTTTTTAACTGGCTTTTCCAGACACGCAGAGGAGAAGCATAACTGCAGTTTAAATGTATTTAAACACTAATTTGCATGGCTTTAATCTACAGCCCTTGTTCATTGTTCAATGTGGCAGTTTCTATCCGGCACAACGATGCCTTTGTGTGAGACGGAGCCGTGGTTTCGTCACAGCTGACTACAGATAAACATCGTTGTCTTCATGTCTTCTGTGGGCTACAGCTCTGAAATGAGCATTTCAATGAAAACAAAAAGGACCACAAGCTTACATAGCTGAGCTAAAATATCTCAAAATCTCAGAAAGGTGGTTTAACAGACGTTTTTTTTTCCAGCATGGCAGCCTTCTGTCTATCTTTCTCAGAAATCTGAAGGTGTGCAGAGACGTATAAACTGCAACCTGCTCTTTCGTTTTTTTTTTTGTTCCTGTGTTTTTGTGTCTAAGTGAGTGAAAACAACAATCTTTGACATCGTTCCAGTATTAAGCGAGATCGCTGCAGTCGGCAGCGGCGAAACAAGCTACAATATAAGTTAATAGTAATTGTCCAGCTTGTATTTACCTTCAAAAAAGTGCTTGTTTGTCCCCCTCTCTCCTCTTTAATATCTCAGCTTTCCTGTCCAATAAAGGCAGAAAGGCCCCCAAAAAACAAAAAAACTACATTCACACACTGTAAAACATTTCACAGTACATTTACAGTAATATACTGGCAGCAGCTTTGCCAATAAACTACTGTTTATTTACAGTATGCATACTATTTTAAGGTATTTTACTGTCAATAGACAGTTTCTTACCCCACCTTTTCCTTTATTTTCCCAAGATGCATTGGTGTTAACAGTAAATACCTGTAATCTGTAACATAGCAAAGCAGGAAGTAAGGTGACGAAGTATAAGAGCAGATTAATATTCTAAGTGTCTGACATCATCATGGAAAGGATTTCTAAGGAGGTCGACATTTCTGTTAAAGAGTAAGATCCTTTTTTTAAACATAAAAACATCAGTGGAATTGCGTTCTCTAAACCCACCAGACTCCATGTAAATAAAGAGTGATTTTAGCATCGTAGAATACACTTCATTTAAAGTCGACAGAAACAAAATAAAACTATGAAAAGCCATTTTTGGGGTCTTCTTTGCACTTTTCCAACCATCACAACTCTTGTTCTGGTTGAAATAACAACATAGTGTACTGATTTACATGTGACAATATGTTGGCTCTATACACGCTAAAAGTAGTGATTTTTTAAAGGGAGTCTGGTGGGTTTAGAGCTAGAGACTTCAGAGCTGTTTCTGGTTAAACAGAAAGGTCTCTAAGAGGTTTTAAAGGTCTATCTCTGAAGGGATCCTTTCCATAATGTTTTCAGACACTTAGAATAATAATCTGAGTCTGTCAGCGGCAAAAACTGAACTTTTAGTGGACCAAACTAATGATGCACATCTGCCCCGTAGAGTTACATTGCAGCGTTCTCGCTTAATACTGGAATATACTGGAATACTGAATACTAGACACACACACAAAAACACACAAACACACAAAAACACACAAACACACAGGGAAACAGGGTCCAGGTTGAATGAAAACGGTAGTTACCCTCTAAAAATATATTGGGAAGTTTTATGTATCTAAACTTTATTTTATATTTTAATAAAAGATAGCATGTTTACAATTTTCTCATGTACAAAAAAAAGCAAGATGACATTTCATTTCCAGCTACCTGGCAAGAGGGAAGTTGAAACTTGAAAAACCTTTTAAAGTGCCCATATTATGAAAAAATCACTTTGGAGAAACAGCCTTTCTTTTACTGTCTATGGAGCTCGCTGACATGATCTACATCTGAGCTACTGAGCATGTGCGAGTGCAATCAAACATAGTAGAGAAGAAGAAGAAGAAGAAAAGAGGTCTCACTCTGTAGCTAAAACAGAGACTTGAACACAGGGTGAAAAGAGGAGCTACAGCAATGTGTTTTTTGGAAAAATTAAACCACATAAACCTATTCTGGTACAACCTTAAAATACAATTATTTTTTGTATTTCATTAGTTTATTTGTCAGGGACCATGCACAGTTCAGGCCCTGTACCAGAGTTAGCTATACAGCTACTTTACATCTGTGGTCCCTGGGCAAGGGAGATAACATTTAACAAGCATTACTCACATATAAACCAAAATGCAAATATACATTCCATGTTATGAAAAGATCAATGATCACATAGTTGATTCGCCTTCAGCCGAGGCTTTAAGGACATTTTAAAACTGCTGTGACTTGCACAATCTGTAATGTGAAGTGGAATTAAGTTCCACTTTTCTACTACAGTAAATGAAAAAGACCAAAATTGAGTCCTAAATTGAGTGTAACACCTCTTACAAGAAGCCCTGGTGACCCTTAACATTATCTCCGCGCAATGACACACATTGCTTGAGTGGGGGTGGTGCAAGATCATGGGTCAATACATGAACCTGAAAATGAGCATAATATGGGCGCTTTGGGATGTTATTTTGGGGGTTAGGCCTATCTTTCTTTACGTGTCAGACGTAAATCAAAAGTCTCAACATCTACAAGAACTACAAGATGAATTGTACAAACTTTGGTGCTCCTCTCACTGTTCATCTACCGCCACCATCAGGTCAACATTTAAACATGTCCAACGCTTTGATTTATGACCAAACATACCTGCAGAAATAAAATAATAATAATAATAATAATAATAATAATAATATTAATAATAGGGTCAATGCTATTTCATTTACTCAGTATTAGTAGGTTTAAAACAACTTTCTAGACTTGTTTAAATCTATTTGGCATAACGCTGCTGGCATAAGTTACACCTTCATCTGTGTTATAGTCATGTCATGTCACACTTCACCATCCACACTGCACCACCCTCATCTTCTCTTCCCTTTAACACCAACACACACATTAGGCACACGCACACACACACACACACATTAGGTACATGCACACATAACACCCACACACACACACACACACACACACATTAGGTACATGCACACATAACACCCACACACACATTATTAAATATAAGGAATTAATGTGAAATAAACCAGAAGTCAGATTTAATCAGATGTGTCAGTTCCTTTTTCGCTTGACAGCAGCTTTAAACTGTTTAATCACTGTGTGATGCCTGTGTGTGTCTCTGTGTGTCTGTGTGTGTATGTGTGTGTGTGTGTGTGCGTGTGCCTCTGTGTGTGTTTGTGTGTGTGCCTCTGAGTGCGTGTCTGTGTGTGTGTGCGCGTGTATGTATGTGCATGTGTGTTTGTGTGTGTGTGTGTGTGTGTGTGTCTGTGCCTCTGTGTGTGTGTGTGTGTGTGTGTTTTGTGTGTGTGTGTTTATGCGTGTGTGTGCGCCTCTGTGTGTGTGCTTATGTGTGACTGTGTGCCTCTGTGTGTTTATGTGTGTGTTTGTGTGTGTGCCTCTGAGTGCGTGTCTGTGTGTGTGCGCGTGTATGTATGTGTGTGTGTGTGTGTGTGTGTGTGTGTGTGTCTGTGCCTCGGTGTGTGTGTGTGTGTTTGTGTGTGTGTGTGTGTGTGTGTGTGTGTGCGCCTCTGTGTGTGTTGTGTGTGTGTGCCTCTGTGTGTTTATGTGTGTGTGTGTTGTGTGTGAGTGTGACTGTGTGTGTGTGTGTGCCTCTGTATATGTGTGTGTGTGTGCACCTCTGTATGTGTGTGTGTTTTGTGTGTATGTGTGTGTGTGTGTGTGTGTGTGTATGTGTGCCTCTGTGCATGTGTTTGTGTGTGTGTGTGTGTGTGTGTATGTGTGCCTCTGTGTGTGTGTTTGTGTGTGTGTGTGTGTGTGTGTGTGTGTGTGTGTGTGTTGTGTATGTGTGCCTCTGTGTGTGTGTTTGTGTGTGCGGCCTACCCACAGCCTCTCCTGCGCTCCTTCCTCCTCAACACTAACCTGGTCTTTCAGCCGACTGTTCGCTCTCTTTACCAGGTAACGTGTGTGTGTGTGTGTGTGTGTGTGTGTGTGTGTGTGTGTGTGTGTGTGTGTGTGTATGTCTGCCTCTGTGTGTGTGTGGCAGAGAGGCGTGGCCTGTGGTCAGACTGACGTGCTGCTAACAGACAGGAAAACACCTTTCCTTTGGCAGCTTCCGCAGCCCTGAGCACATGAACGGGGGACCAGCTCACCGAATCAAACGCACCCCGAGGAGCTGACGGGGGAACCTGGAAGCCTGGCCGGTCCTCAGGGATCCAACACGTGGTCCGAGGACCTGGGAGAGGACTGTAAACCACACGGGAGGTAAGGTTTATTTTAAAACTTTCACAGAATAATGATCAAACCAAAGGGTCAAATATCAGACCCATCCCCCACCCAACCTGCCCCCTTTAATACACCGTTGATGCTGTGTGTGTGTTTGTGTGCATGCGTGTGTGTGTGTGCGCCTCTGTGTGTGCGTGTGTGTGCCTCTGTGTGTTTGTGTGTGTGCGCGTGTGTGTTCCTCTGTGTGTTTATGTATGTGCGTGTTGTATGTGAGTGTGACTGTGCGTGGGTGTGTATGTGTCCCTCTGTGTGTCCGTGTGCCTCTGTGTTTGTATGTGTGTGTGTGTGTGTGTATGTCTGTGTGTCTTTCTGTGTGCCTGTGTGTGTGCCTCTGTGTGTGTGTGTGTGTGTGTGTGTGTGTGTGTGTGTGTGTGTGTGTGTGTGTGTGTGTGTGTGTGTGTGTGTGTGTGTGTGTGTGTGTGTATGTGTGTGCCTCTGTGTTTGTGTGTGTGTGTGTGTGTGTGTGTGTCTGTGTGCCTGTGTGTGTGTGTGTCTGTGTGTTTTGTGTGTGTGCCTGTGTGTGTGTGCCTGTGTGTGTGTGCCTGTGTGTGTGTGCCTCTGTGTATGTGCATGTGCCTCTTGTAATACACCGTTGTTGCATTTCATACCACGTCATCTCACGGCTATAGAGACGTTAAAGTGTGCCTTGTGTGTCGGCAGAGTTGGGAGTGCAACACATTCTCGTTCTCATGTGCCTTTGGCGTTTCTTATTCACGCTGAAAGTCCCCTTCAGTGTCGGGAACTCTTGAAGTCACTTTTCACACTCTGGGTCGTGACGTACTGACTGACATGCGGGACGGTTGGGTTTAGGAAAAGATGGTGGGTGGGGTTACAAAACGTACGTTTCAGTGACACGCGGGACAACAACGGGACATGAGCACTGGTCCCTTGGTTAGGCAGCATGTTGTTCTTTTATACTACTCTCTACTGCTGTCTCTCTACATACTACTCTACTGTTGTCTCTCTACTGTTGTCTCTCTACATACTACTCTCTACTGTTGTCTCTCTACTGTTGTCTCTCTACATACTACTCTCTACTGTTGTCTCTCTACTGTTGTCTCTCTACATACTACTCTCTACTGTTGTCTCTCTACTGTTGTCTCTCTACATACTACTCTCTACTGTTGTCTCTCTACATACTACTCTCTACTGCTGTCTCTCTACATACTACTCTCTACTGCTGTCTCTCTACATACTACTCTCTACTGCTGTCTCTCTACATACTACTCTCTACCGTTGTCTCTCTACTGCTGTCTCTCTACATACTACTCTCTACCGTTGTTTCTCTACTGTTGTCTCTCTACATACTACTCTCTACTGCTGTCTCTCTACATACTACTCTCTACTGTTGTCTCTCTACATACTACTCTCTACTGCTGTCTCTCTACATACTACTCTCTACTGTTGTCTCTCTACATACTACTCTCTACCGTTGTCTCTCTACTGTTGTCTCTCTACATACTACTCTCTACTGCTGTCTCTCTACATACTACTCTCTACCGCTGTCTCTCTACATACTACTCTCTACCGTTGTCTCTCTACTGTTGTCTCTCTACATACTACTCTCTACCGCTGTCTCTCTACATACTACTCTCTACTGTTGTCTCTCTACATACTACTCTCTACTGCTGTCTCTCTAGATACTACTCTCTACTGATTTTTGGTTTGTATCTGATGCTGAGAGACATTGACCAAGCGTCAGTATTTGATGACTTGGGAGTGACATAACAGCTGAAACATGAAAACATGCAAGGTAGCATTCGCAAATTAACGTGACTTTACTGTTAAGGTTAATTCCCGTCGCTGTGAGAGGGAAACGAGCCAGTTCATCCAGATGTTCACTAAAAACAAACACAGCTTCTTCCCTCAAGATAAACTGTGCGCTCACTGATGTTTGTAACTCCCAGACCGAATTATATTGAGTTCATAGAAAGTTGAAGTCCTGATGTAACTTCCTGTTGGTTTCAACCAGCTTCTGTGACACAATGCTAATCTGTGAGTGAGAGTTTCTCTTATCTGTTTATCTGAAAAATGAAAATTGCTCAAATCTCTTCCTCCTCTGAGCCCTACAAAACCATCAGTGAGCCGCACTGGGTCTCTGGCTGACATGTTACTTCAGTATAAACACACACGCTAGTTTATTCTGGCTCATCCCACGCATACACACCGTCCTGCTGACACACACACACTCACTAGAGCAGTGGATCTCAGTGGTGCGTGATACACAGGTATACACAGTACACCCACTAAGAAAGCTCCAGGATTTCCATATACCCACTTAAAAATGCCCAATGACATGCAACAATGTACTTTCCTTTATATTTTTGATATATATTGAATTGTCATCTGTGTTTTTCTTCTTCACATAGGCTAAATAAAGGTATTTCCACCTTAAATGGTGCATAAAAGTGTATCCGAATGCAGGGAATGAAGTCTTTGACACTGAAAATAACCCTGGGGGAGGACACCCAGACCCCCTCCACTACTTACTAGTTGTTGCAACAGCATGTGAAAAAAACTACAAAGTTTGCTAGGCCAAAAAGAACATTAATCTTGCGATTAAAAACAATTGACGCCGTTAAATTGTGTTTGCGTTAACGGTGTTAAAAACGCGTTTAACTGACAGCACTAGTTTATAGAAATGCAAACAACCCAGAGTTTGCCTATCCCAGAATGCATCTGTGGTGCAGCCAGACCTTCCTCCACAGTGCTGTGGAGAGAGAGCTGGCTATGCGAGACCAGGACCAGATGTACATTTTAAGTAGGAATCAATGGAGCGGAGAGACTCAGACAGGAAGCCAACGTATTGAGACACAAACTAACACATTGTTAGTTTTGTTGGTCTCTTATGGGATTTGCTGGCGCGCCATCACACACACACACACACACACACACACACACACACACACACACACACACACACACACTTAACCCGCGACTGTTGGAAATGCCCTAAAATGTGACTAACAACAGAAATACCAACCAAGCCATAACAGTATGTTATTTTTATGAAAACCAGACATAACCACCTACACCCTGTTAGTCATTGGCATTGATACAAATGTCAGGGGAAGTTTAACGAGAAAAATGATTTCTTACCAAGTAAGTAACACTTACAAGGAATTGGCATACAAAAAAATACTTTTACATACTGTGTATCGTTTTTTTTTTAATCGCAAATCGATTGTGAATCGATTCTTGAGCCTGAAAATCGATTTTGTATCGTGACATTTTCAGACTCGTACACCCCTAGTATATAATGATACGTCGCTGATTGACAGAACATTTATGTGAAAGTATTTTGCTGTCAGTCGTTTCCGGCGTACAATTATTATTTCGGGGTTATTTTTATTATTTTTTTTTTAAATCATGTTTGTACCCGTAGCTGCATTCGTGACAAACACGTTTTCTGATTTATGACTTCCTGTACCTGCTGCAGGAGGTTTGGGTTGAACCGCAGAGTTTGATCTGCATTCTGCAGCTGCAGCTGAGCTTCCCGTCTGTCTGTCTGTCTGTCTGTCTGTCTGTCTGTCACCTCTGTGCAGTGTTGTAGTCTACGTGATACACAGGTATACGCAGTATACCCACTAAGAAAGCTCCAGGATTTCCATATACCCACTTAAAGATGCCCAATGACACGTAACAACATACTTTCCATTATCATTTTGATATATTTTGAATACGCACAACCCATCTGAGCTTTCATTTTCTCAAATGAACCAAATGACCACTACTGGGGGACCATAGGCAGGCTGGGAGAACGCATGTTACAGTTTTTTTTGATTGCTAAACGACAGCGGGCACAACTGGAGTCACGTGTGCAAAACTCTAACTCCAGTCTGCACAGCAGCAGTTCACGTGGACCAAACTCTAGTTAGTTTCTCATCGCTTGAACACAGTTTTCAGAACTCTACACACTTATCCCAGGACTTTAACCACAACTTGCACAACACTGTAGATCTACAGCACTTTGTTCAGATGCTAACACACTGCTGTCAACACTGTTAACCACACATTCAACACAGAATAGATTCCAGTCTGGTGCCTATCAAACACTGCTGATTGCTAAAAGCCTAAGTAGGTGTGTTATTTTAGACTAGTCAGTGAACATATATGGTATTTATACAGAGAAAGATCAGAAATACTTTTTTTGTATACAAACAACAAATAAGAATGAAACAATTATACACTGTACTGTTTGAGAGAAACAGGTAAAAGATCAAAGATACCAACATGTCCAGGTAAGATGTCTGAGGTTATGTACACAGATATAAAAAAACACAATATCTTTACAATAGTAAAATTGAGTTCTTACTGTTTTTCAGAAAGTAATGGAGGTGAAAGCAATAGAAACACCACATTCATTAGTATTTAGAGATGATGAAGACATCCAATGTGATGAAGAAAACTTGCCTCATGATGCTGGAGAGAGGCAGGATTAGTCCTACTAGTCTCTGGTACTGTTACGTATGTACCTTTAGTTTTTTTACCCAGTAATTCCATAAATTACTAGAGACAAAATACTTTATTGAAGAAAACTGCTGATTTTCATTCCTTTTCTTTTTTTTGTAAAAATTGGTATGCTATACAATCTTTATTCTTTTCCTTAAATAAACTTTTGAATAGTGTCAAGTCACTCAAATTGTTCAAACTGTAAAGAGGAGAAAGTTTGTAATTTCTGTATTGGTGTTTGATGCTAGTGTTTTTACCCTCAGTGTTCTGAGTGACAGTGTGTGTGTGTGTGTGTGTGTGTGTGTGTGTGTGTGTGTGTGTGTGTTATCTCCGTGAGGATTGTGCATAGTGTTTGGCTGCACTGAGCCTGTTCTGCAGCTGATGTGAACTGTTTAGCTCAGGTGACTCTTGGTTAGTGCAGACTGGAGTCAGAGTTTTGCACACGTGACTCCAGTTGTGCCCGCTGTCGTTTAGCAATCGGAAAAAACTGTAGTGTTAAAAAACCCTCATAAAGTGAAATGTTCATGCCATGGGACCTTTACAACTTGACATTTTCAGTGCGTAGCTCGCTAGCTCGAAGGTTGTTGTGGTTTCCCAAAGCGATGGGATTTCGAGAACGACAACACACAGAGTGCAGAAGATGAAATGTAAATGTACGTCTGTTGATCCAGACTAGATTAATGATGACCTGGAAACAGACATCTGTTCATTCAAATGTTGTTGCATCAGACAAATACACAAATACAGAAATTACCAAAAGTTGACAGAGTCTCAAAGCAGTGGTGTAGTCTACTTGATACGCAGGTATACGCAGTATACCCACTAAGAAAGCTCCAGGATTTCCATATACCCACTTAAAGATGCCCAATGACACGCAACAACATACTTTCTATTATATTTCTTCGAATAGGCTAAATAAAGGTAACCCGACTCCGCCAGATGGATCACTTCGCATTTGCTCGGCATATCCATCTGGGAACTTTCCGTTGGAGAACTTTTGGGAAGGGGCGAAAATACTGGTTAGCTGATTGGATGAACCATCTGTCTATCACCACCTATAGTTGGTGATAGACGGGGCCAAATCTACCAATCAGATCAAGCTCTTGCCAATACCAGTCGGGAGAAGAGCAAAACATCTTTTCCTCCGAGAAAAGCCTCCAGTGCCGTTGTTTTGCTCTTCTTTCAACGAAGGAATATTTTTCTAATTCGGATAAAACTTGCTGCGATAGCTACGCTCATCTCATCCGTGGAAGCTGCCGTGTTGTTGAGACTGAACAGTCGCTTCTCGTTGCGTCACACCTAAACCCGCCTCAAAACCAACGCTGATTGGTCGGCCGTTTGGCGAACGGCTCCAAATTTTCTCTATCTCAAGATGCCAGGCTGATCTGGGAGTAGAAAACTGGAGCTCGCCAGATCAGGACACTCTCACGAGGCTAAAATAAAGGTTTTGCCACCGTAAACTTGTGCATAAAAGTGTGTCAGAATGAAGGAAATGAAGTCTTTGATGCTCAAAATGTCCCTGCGGGAGGACACCCAGACCCTCCATTATGATATGCCACCCCCCCCTCCAACAAGGCCCATTCTGGCCCATATATACAGTATAGGCCCATATATATACAGTACAGTATACCCACTACAATTTCATTAGACTACACCAGTGTCTCTAAGTGTTAAAGTGTTATAAAGTGTTTCCTTCCTACATGCCTCTTCCTCTTTCCAACCTGACTGTCATTCTGAAGAATAGTCGTCTAAACCACCAATCATCTGCTAAAGATTCTGCTAAAGACGTCTTCAGCTTTTCCTTTTCTTAAGACTACATTTGACATGTTAAGAGTCAAACCCGGCTAACATCGTGTTTCTCAGCTGCAGGTGAAGCTGTCGATGATGCTTCCTTCATCCAACACCAGCGGCGGCGGCGGCGGCGCCGCGGCGACGGAGCAGTGCATCGTCAACGACCAGATGGGACCCTTCATCGTCCTCTACGTCCTCGTCTTCGTCATCGGTCTGCCTGGGAACCTGCTGTCTCTGTGGACCTTCATCCGCAGCCCCAGAGCCGAGGTAGGACTGCTGCCGACGAAGATGTTAGGGCCGGCTACACGCTGCCTGCGTGATACGCACATCTCAGACCACTAAGGTCTATATAAAAGAGACTTCAGATACAGTATTAGGGGACCACTAAGGTCTATATAAAAGAGACTTCAGATACAGTATTAGGGGACCACTAAGGTCTATATAAAAGAGACTTCAGATACAGTATTAGGGGACCACTAAGGTCTATATAAAAGAGACTTCAGATACAGTATTAGGGGACCACTAAGGTCTATATAAAAGAGACTTCAGATACAGTATTAAAAGGGGACCACTAAGGTCTATATAAAAGAGACTTCAGATACAGTATTAGGGGACCACTAAGGCCTATATAAAAGAGACTTCAGATACAGTATTAGGGGACCACTAAGGTCTATATAAAAGAGACTTCAGATACAGTATTAGGGGACCACTAAGGTCTATATAAAAGAGACTTCAGATACAGTATTAGGGGACCACTAAGGTCTATATAAAAAGAGACTTCAGATACAGTATTAGGGGACCACTAAGGTCTATATAAAAGAGACTTCAGATACAGTATTAGGGGACCACTAAGGTCTATATAAAAGAGACTTCAGATACAGTATTAGGGGACCACTAAGGTCTATATAAAAGAGACTTCAGATACAGTATTAGGGGACCACTAAGGTCTATATAAAAGAGACTTCAGATACAGTATTAGGGGACCACTAAGGTCTATATAAAAGAGACTTCAGATACAGTATTAGGGGACCATTAAGGTCTATATAAAAGAGACTTCAGATACAGTATTAGGGGACCACTAAGGTCTATATAAAACCACTAAGGTTATATAAAGACTTCAGATACAGTATTAGGGGACCACTAAGGTCTATATAAAAGAGACTTCAGATACAGTATTAGGGGACCACTAAGGTCTATATAAAAGAGACTTCAGATACAGAATTAGGGGACCACTAAGGTCTATATAAAAGAGACTTCAGATACAGTATTAGGGGACCACTAAGGTCTATATAAAAGAGACTTCAGATACAGTATTAGGGGACCATTAAGGTCTATATAAAAGAGACTTCAGATACAGTATTAGGGGACCACTAAGGTCTATATAAAAGAGACTTCAGATACAGTATTAGGGGACCACTAAGGTCTATATAAAAGAGACTTCAGATACAGTATTAGGGGACCACTAAGGTCTATATAAAAGCATCCAAAGAGCACCATGTCATGGGACCTTTAAAGTTTTAGTTTGGATCCGTTGGTTGTGTGGTTGTAGGAGCTACTTCCCCATAGTCAGGGTGTTAGCTACATTGCGGGGGGCACGCCACAAGTTTCGAGAAGCAGGCAGGAGTACCGACGCGGAAGCTAAGCTATACGCCCTGCTGTGGACACACATTTTAGACACTTAAACACATCTACAGTACAGGCCAAAAGTTTGGACACACCTTCTCATTCAATGCGTTTCCTTTTTATTTTCATGACTATTTACATTGTAGATTCTCACTGAAGGCATCAAAACTATGAATGAACACATATGGAATTATGTACTTAACAAAAAAGTGTGAAATAACTGAAAACATGTCTTATATTTTAGATTCTTCAAAGTAGCCACCCTTTGCTTTTTTTGATAACTCTGCAAACCCTTGGTGTTCTCTCAATAAGCTTCATGAGGTAGTCACCTGAAATGGTTTTACCTTCACAGGTGTGCTTTGTCAGGGTTAATTAGTGGAATTATTTCCCTTATTAATAAAAAAGCAAAGGGTGGCTACTTTGAGGAATCTAAAATATAAGACATGTTTTCAGTTATTTCACACTTTTTTGTTAAGTACATAATTCCATATGTGTTCATTCATAGTTTTGATGCCTTCAGTGAGAATCTACAATGTAAATAGTCATGAAAATAAAAAGGAAACGCATTGAATGAGAAGGTGTGTCCAAACTTTTGGCCTGTACTGTATATCAGTTCAAGTGTACGTTATATTTTGAATATTTTCAGCGCTGTACCTTGCTGTCAGACAGCCCTTTACGACTGGGAACTGAAGCCATTATCTCTGCTCTCTCTGTCAAAGTCACCAGACTCCTTTGGCAAAAAACAGACATGTCACCTCGCAGAACATGGGAGCGGCTGCTCTACCGCTGCAAAAGAACCGATGAAGGCAGCGATAAAGCAGCAACTCCTGCATTCTGCAAATTCTTTTGGGCTCAAACTTTGACGAGAACATAGATAGATTACAGTTTAGATGACACTTTCAGTTCCCCCATGCATAGACGTAAACAGGGCGCCCAAGACAGCCCTTGTATTGTCTTCCCATCGACCAAAATTGACCTGGCTTGGTTTGCCTGTTTATAAAGCATAAAGTAGCCTGAAAAGTCTCGTCCAGGTCTGGCTTACGTCCTCTCAGCCAACTTATTACCACTCGTTTTACACTTCTTTGGAATTTATGGTCACTGCACCTCCATTTACATGAAATTATGCCTTTTATTTTGACTAATAGTTAAGATCAAAGGAATGTTTATGTATTATCACAGATTTCGAAAAGGGGAGACTATGAAAGTAGTGATCATCAATTTTTATTATTGTTGCATGTTATTTTTGGGGGAATGTGGTTGAAAGAAACCCATATTTCTGATATAAAAACTTTGAAAAAGGGGTCAAATGTGACCCGAGAACAACAGGAGGAACTGAAACTGTTATCAGGTAGCTCAGTTGGTGCAACAGCCCATATATGGAGGTGTACTCCTCGATGCAGCGGGCCCGGGTTTGACTCCCCTTCTCTCTGCCCTTTCATGTCTTCAGCTGTCCTGTCAAATAAAAAAAAAAACTAAAATATGCAAAAAAATAATCTTAAAATAAAAGCCGGGCTGTCTTAAGTCTTTAAAGCTGCAGTGGGTAGAAAACAACAACAAAAAAATGCCAGAATTTGAAGTTAAGAGTGAGACCTCTGATGGCTGCTCTTCCTTCTTGGTTGCAAGTACAGAACAGCCAATAGGAACGCTCTCTCTCTCTCTCTCTCTCTCTCTCTCTCTCTCTCTCTCTCTCTCTCTCTCTCTCTCTCTCTCTCTCTCTCTCTCTCTCTCTCTCTCTCTCTCTCTCTCTCTCTCTCTCTCTCTCTCTCTCTCTCTCTCTCTCTCTCTCTGTCTCTCTCTCTCTCTCTCTCTCTCTCTCTCTGTCTCTCTCTCTCCTCTCTCTCTCTCTCTCTGTTTCTCTCTCTCTCCCTCTCTCTCTCTCTCTCTCTCTCTCTCTCTCTCTCTCTCTCTCTCTCTCTCTCTCTCTCTCCTCTCTCTCTCTCTCACTGTCTCCGTCTCTGTCTCTGTCTCTCTCTCTCTCTCTCTCTCTCTCTCTCTCTCTCTCTCTCCCTCTCTCTCTCTCTCTCTCTCTCTCTCTCTCTCTCTCTCTCTCTCTCTCTCTCTCTCTCTCTCTCTCTCTCTCTCTCTCTCTCTCTCTCTCTCTCTCTCTCTCTCTCTCTCTCTCTCTCTCTCTCTCTCTCTCTCTCTCTCTCTCTCCCTCTCTCTCTCTCTCTGTTTCTCTCTCTCTCCCTCTCTCTCTCTCTCTCTCTCTCTCTCTCTCTCTCTCTCTCTCTCTCTCTCTCTCTCTCTCTCTCTCTCACTGTCTCCGTCTCTGTCTCTGTCTCTCTCTCTCTCTCTCTCTGTAATGACGTGTTATTGGCCTCTCTTCCCCTTTGTGGGCTAGATTTTCTAAAGCCTGAAACAGAGCCAAGAGGAGGGGCAGATGTCTAGTTCTCTGTCAGACCACCTGAATTACAATATGCCGGAAGATTATCACGGAATTTTTGCCCAACGATACCAAAAACAAAGGGCCTACTACCGCTTTAAGTAAAAGTAAAGTGTATTAGTAGTATCTGTGGTTGTGTAAATGTTCTGCAGTTTGTGACGTTATCTGTGGTTATATAAATGTTCTGCAGTTCGTGACGTTATCTGTGGTTATATAAATGTTCTGCAGTTTGTGATGTTATCTGTGGTTATATAAATGTTCTGCAGTTTGTGACGTTATCTGTGGTTATATAAAGGTTCTGCAGGTTGTGATGTGATCTGTGGTTATATAAAGGTTCTGCAGGTTGTGATGTTATCTGTGGTTATATAAATGTTCTGCAGTTTGTGACGTTATCTGTGGTTATATAAAGGTTCTGCAGGTTGTGATGTGATCTGTGGTTATATAAAGGTTCTGCAGGTTGTGATGTGATCTGTGGTTATATAAAGGTTCTGCAGGTTGTGATGTGATCTGTGGTTATATAAAGGTTCTGCAGGTTGTGATGTGATCTGTGGTTATATAAAGGTTCTGCAGGTTGTGATGTTATCTGTGGTTGTGTAAAGGTTCTGCAGTTTGTGAGGTTATCTGTGGTTATATAAATGTTCTGCAGTTTGTGACGTTATCTGTGGTTATATAAAGGTTCTGCAGGTTGTGATGTGATCTGTGGTTATATAAAGGTTCTGCAGGTTGTGATGTGATCTGTGGTTATATAAAGGTTCTGCAGGTTGTGATGTGATCTGTGGTTATATAAAGGTTCTGCAGGTTGTGAGGTTATCTGTGGTTGTGTAAAGGTTCTGCAGGTTGTGAGGTTATCTGTGGTTATATAAAGGTTCTGCAGGTTGTGATGTGATCTGTGGTTATATAAAGGTTCTGCAGGTTGTGATGTGATCTGTGGTTATATAAAGGTTCTGCAGGTTGTGATGTGATCTGTGGTTATATAAAGGTTCTGCAGGTTGTGAGGTTATCTGTGGTTGTGTAAAGGTTCTGCAGGTTGTGAGGTTATCTGTGGTTATATAAAGGTTCTGCAGGTTGTGATGTGATCTGTGGTTATATAAAGGTTCTGCAGGTTGTGAGGTTATCTGTGGTTGTGTTTGTACAGCAGCAGAGCACCAGCGTCTACCTGATCAACCTGCTGGCGGCCGACCTGCTGCTGCTGCTCGCTCTGCCCATTAAGATCCTGAAGGACCTCGGGGGGGCGCCGTGGAGCCTCATGGTGTTCCACTGCCAGGCCAGCGCCGTCACCATCTACATCAGCCTCTACGCTTCCATCGCCTTCCTCGCCTTCATCATTATCGACCGCTACCTGCAGGTAGGGACCTTTAGGGGGGCTCAGCCCCTAATGAGAATCTGACACCGATACAGTGCCTTGCAAAAATGTAAACCCTTACAAAGCAGACTTGCTCCCACCGGTAAATTGATGTGCTACATTACTGTGTGTTTTTGGGGTGGGATAGGGTGACAATAAATGTCTGTAGATTTGTATGACTTTATGTATCTGTATTGTATATCTTGTACTGTAAATACATTATCTGTATTTTAATGTGCCAGGGACTATGGGCGGAAATTAGCTATTTGCTACAACCTGGCACAGGACATCTATTTATGTTTTTTGTGCACTGTCCCTGTTCAAATACAGTTTTTTACAATCACTTTGCTACTAATTTCAGAACCTTGATGTCATTTTTCAAAACTCTAGACACAAAACACTAAACAGTCATCACTTGTAACACAGGCTGTCCAATGTTCAAAACATTGAATTGTACATTCATATCTTTAAAGAAATCTTGCACTTGCACAACCATTGATTCAAAAAACTAATTGATTTTGAAATACCATTGAAACGTTACTTAAGATCACCCACACACAAGCTACACGTAGTTTCACTGTGTCATCGTTCATACAATCATTAAATATTATAGTACAAAATAGGTGATACATGTTTCATTATGGTACTACATGTAAATACATCCCTGTAAAAGTACTGCAATGGTAGAGAGAATAATACAGACCAATGTGGTACGAGTATATATACATACAGTACTAAGAAAAGCTCATTGTGTAGTATTAGGGGACCACTAAGGTCTATATAAAAGAGACTTCAGATACAGTATTAGGGGACCACTAAGGTCTATATAAAAGAGACTTCAGATACAATATTAGGGGACCACTAAGGTCTATATAAAAGAGACTTCAGATACAGTATTAGGGGACCACTAAGGTCTATATAAAAGAGACTTCAGATACAGTATTAGGGGACCACTAAGGTCTATATAAAAGAGACTTCAGATACAGTTTAGGGGATACAGGTCTATATAAAAGAGACTTCAGATACAGTATTAGGGGACCACTAAGGTCTATATAAAAGAGACTTCAGATACAGTATTAGGGGACCACTAAGGCCTATATAAAATAGACTTCAGATACAGTATTAGGGGACTACTAAGGCCTATATAAAACCATCCAAAAAGCAGCATGTCATAGGACCTTTAACTTGCTGTGCATCAGAGGTCACCCAGAGTACTTTTAACCACTTCCTCAATGACTAACACCGCTCTTTTGCAACGAGCACATACGCTCATTTTGTTAATAAAATATTTCTACAAAGGTTGAAACTGCAGGCTAGTTAATGCTCTATTCTTGGTCGGATCACGTTCTCGACGTGAAGGGAACAGAGACCCCCCGTTTTCAAGTTTGTTTGTTTGATCCGCACAAGATTTCGGGTGAGCTTTCACACTGCCCCAAAACAACCGGACGACCTGACCAAACGGTTGAAATGGACCAAACAAGGTAGTTGTGAAAGCAACCTAAATGTCCTCTCTTCTCCTGCAGGACTGCCACACTGTGCGCTCTCTGCGGCTGCAGGAAGTCGGCTTCGCCAGGCTGCTGTCGCTGGTCGTCTGGCTGCTGCTGCTGCTCATCATGGTGCCCAACATGGCTCTGCCCATACAGCATGTTCAGGTACTGCAATACTACGGACTACAAAACTGCTACTACGGCTATTGGGCAAGGCAAGGCAAGACAGCCTTATTTGTATAGCACATTTCAGCAACAGGGCGGTTCAGAGTGCTTTACATAAAACATTAAAGAACAGTGTATTACTACCGCTACTTCTGCTGCTTAATGTCGGCTCGTGGTAGCTTCAGTAAAACCAAAACCCAGGACGAGGAAGAGTTGGTAGATTCCTGTTGTTCCAGCACATTCTCACTCCCAACTCAACAACAAAATACTGACGCTAAGGTAAAACCACTTAGTTAGGGTAATAGAAGATTGTGCGTGGGGTTAAAACATGGACGTATGACAAACGAGGCATGAGCCAGTATCTCCTGTGGTTGTTTAACCCATTTACCTAACCCTCACAACCTGCCTCCTCACGACGAGTTTGATGGCCCCTTGTAACTTTTTAACTCAAATTTGGGTTTCGATCAACCAAAGTGTCCAAAAGATTACGTGGATGGTTCCCTAAGATGCTCTTCACAAGTAAGATAAATGATCCGTTCATTACTTTCTTTGAATTTGGGTGTTTTATTTAATTTTATAGCATTTGAAGAAAAATTGATAAAAGAGCTTTGGAAAAAGTGACAAAAATGACAGAAAAAACGTTGGGGGAAAAAACAACAAAAATTTCAAAAAGCACAGAATAAAAGTGAGAAAAACATTGGGAAAAAGGAAATGAAAAACTTTGTGTTAAAAAAACAGGTTTGGATATCGTAGAAGCAATTTTAAAAGGGACACAACTGGTTAAATCCAGATTAAAGGAGCTCTTGGTTAAGGATGTTGGGTTTCAAGATTATAAACCACTTTTTTCTTTTTTACAAATAAACCCAACTACTGGAAGCTGGGCTCCCATGATGTTTTGTTCTGAACACATATTGTTATTATTTATTGTGCAACCAGGTCTGGTGTTTGAAAAAAATGGTTTTGGGGTTGGTAGTGGTTTAATTTGGTGGTTGGTGGTTTAAAGTTAATCTTGCAGGTTTTTGTTGTTGGATTAGATTCAACTTTATTGTCATTGTGCAGAGTACAAAGAAAACGAAATGCAGTTTGCATCATAGACAGGACAACAAATATATTGCAGTGTTATAAAAGTTTCTACTGTAAACCGCGATGATCCTGTGGTCTTGCAATAGTTTGGTATCTCTTGTAAAATGATCTCGTTTACACCCTGAACAGCTTCCCTGTTGATGGAGAATATGTAGTAATAAAAAGCCGGAACATGCTCTAGCCGTCTGGGTTGAGTCTGTCTCAGATTAGACCTAGAGTAGCCTCTAGTGGTCAGAACAGAGAAATACACTTTTACAGCTGGCTTGAAGTCTGCCGGTTGAGTGCAGATTCCTTAGAATCTCAACAGTTAAGTCTAGTAACGTCTGTGATGGGTGTGACAAGGGGCACGGACAGGCACAAGGGTTGGGGCTAGAAAAGATTGTGGGTGGGGTTAAAACCTGTACACTTAAGTGACACATGGGACACGGACTTGGGGTCTCCTGCGTGAGAGTCCCAGACTTGTGTGGTCTTGACCAACTGCCACTTTGCTCGTTTGAAAGCCATGATGTCTCTCTCTCTCTCTCTCTCATGGGTGGGTCAAATTCTCTGGTCGGGCAAAGCAGAGAAAGGGGAGGTAACCTTGCTCCTTATGACCTCATAAGGAGAAGATTCCTGATTGGCCCATCTGAGCTTTCATTTTCTCAAAGGCAGAGCAGGATACCCAGGGCTCGGTTTACACCTATCACCATTTCTAGCCACTGGGGGACCATAGGCAGGCTGGGGGAACTCATATTAATGTTAAACAACCTCATAAAGTGACATTTTCATGCCATGGGACCTTTTAAAATCTGTTGAATGTAAACTTTGACCCTGCAGGAGCAGCGGTACCTCAGCTGTTCTTCTCTGAAGATTGACATCAGCCTCCACTGGCACGCCCTGACCATCTTCCTCTGCACGGCGCTGTTCGTCAACGCCTCCGCCGCCGTGCTCATCTCTAGCGGCCTGGCGCTCAAAAGACTCCTGGGCAGCCGCAAAGACCCCGAACTCTGGGTCCACGCCCGGCGGGTGGCCAGGAGCGTCACGGCTGTGGCGTTGGCCTACATACTCAGCTTCGTGCCCTACCACGTGGTCCGCACGCCGTACACGTTGACCCAGACCAAAGTCATCACAGACTGCCACACCAAGAGGCAGCTGTTTCTGGGGAAGGAGTCGACGCTGCTGCTGAGCGTGCTCCACCTCTGCTTCGACCCCCTGCTGTGCTTCTACCTCCACTCGCCTTTCAGACAGACGCTCCGCCAGATGTTCTCCTGCTGCAGGAAGCAGACGTTCAGCGATACCGAGGAGCAGTCTGCAGAGGAAATGATGGAACCTGCAGCGTCTGGATAGCAGGAGGACTAAATAAAGAATGTATAAAGAATAGAAACAATACTGTAAGACCCTGAGAGATGGGACATGTTTTGACTAGCTTAGCACAAAGACTTGAAGCCTATGGAAACTGCTAGCCTAAAAAAATACATCTTTCAACAACTCCAAATATGGACAAAAAACTATTTTTAAAATGTCTTTTTTTTTATGCACAAAATTAATGACATAATTCCAGCAATCCTGTGAAAGAAAACTGCAATAAACTTGATTTAAACGAATATGACTATTTCTGTTCATTCACTCTTAATTGATTATGTAAGCGCATGTATGATTCACTGTCTGAGTCTAATGGCTCGGTGTAAGTTACTGTTATAATTAATTTACAGGTGATTGACAGGTCTGTTAATTCAGGGACTAACATGACAAGTAAATCTGAAGATATTATTGTTTTCTGATGCTGTTAAAGATTCTTTACATCTGCAAAATTTGTGAAAACTGGAGAACGACAGACATAGTGTATATTTTGAATTATGATTGGTTCAAACACGTTTAAATAAAACAGATAGTAAAATTAAATGTAATTCTGTGTTTTGATACTGTATTTTTATATGTTTATAAAACTTAATTGACAAACTTTCTAACAACATGTATAACAATATGTATATCAGACGGCTTTATTTTGTCACATAGAACAAGAAGCAATACAAATAATGTAGGCTATCCACAATACAACCAGAATCTGATACAGATTGTGATTTATTGTCATAAACATATTAAAAAGGAAATGAACAATAAAAGCAAATCACTGTTACAGTCAAGAACACGAATACAGAGTTGTTAAATTACAATAAAAAGTAAGTGAAAAATACGGTGGCCCTGAGAGGCCACAGCACGCAACAATAAGACAACACGTGCAAATAAACCACACCACAACGGAAGTGTTTCCAGGGGACACTTTTAAGTGATGCACACGTGCCTCAACCATTGGCTTTCCGGTACATAGACAGACCAACAACAGGACAATTTTAACAATTTTTGCCATTTTATTCATCACTAAATTCACTTCTGAATACGTTTTAGGCAAGAAATGAACTCTTTAGATTTCGAATATAGGCAGTCTTGCGAAAATCGTTGCGGATTGTCAATTTGTTTCAAAGTTTTCGGAATTGAGTAGCTCCATAAAGTGAGGCGACAGCCAGCTAGCGCCTGCCTAGCTCGTCACTCAGACAGTCCTGCTCAGAGACCCCGCTCTAAGCTGGAGGTCTCTCAGACCGCTCTCGTAAATAAGAGGTTTTTATTTCGCCGTTGATGGATTATTTGTTTAAATATCACAACACATGCTTGCAATGCACAGCTGCATTTTCGGAGTTAAACTCCACAAGCGCTTGCAGGCTTAACAACCTCGCTGGCCGGCTTTGTTCCAATAAGTTATGAACCGTAATAACGTTTAAAAAAATCTGCGTGTATGTATGGTCCTGGTAGGCTTAAATTGACTTAACAGCGCCACCTGCTGTTGTGGAGTGCAAATTACAGGACATTTGTTTGTAAATTTACCTGCATTTGTGTGTGGATCAGCAAGGCGGAAAATTAGTGCCAAAAGTCACGTGACAGTTTTTCGTACTTATAGAGTTTTTTTTGTACTTGAAAGATTTTAG
The DNA here is from genome assembly GCF_004354835.1 of Perca flavescens. Classification (NCBI taxonomy): domain Eukaryota; kingdom Metazoa; phylum Chordata; class Actinopteri; order Perciformes; family Percidae; genus Perca; species Perca flavescens. The sequence continues at coordinate 38,101,809 of NC_041333.1, read as the reverse complement.
TTTGTACTTGCAGGATATTTTTTGTCATTGAAGAAATACGTTTCTTTGTATGTGTAAAACATACTGTATTTGTTTGATAGGTAGGTTTCTTATTTGCAGAACAAAATGCATTAGTTTGTCAATGATGTTTTGTATTTGCAAACCACACTGAGTTTGTTTGTGAGTAAAACACGTTTTGTGTGTGTGTGTGTGTGTGTGAGGTTTTGGCATGATTCTAACTCCATAGAAACACACACACCGTTGCCAGCACACAAATTCTTTGACTGCATAGATCTGATACTAGTGCAACAAACAAGCTCAACTCTCCTGGCTTATCCACCATGTTAAACTCTTGTGTGGCACAAGGCACACACACACCCCTACTTGGTTGTTTTATACTTGTGGTGGGATAATTAATGTTTATTGTGCAAAGAATTATTGATTATGAATCAGAGTCACTGAAGTCTAATAAATTCTGTCACACTTTAAAGAGCAGTTGTCTGTTGTGTGGTTGTGTAGGTCGGAAGTCATTTTCACTCCGTCACTGTTCACTTATTAAATGCAAAACATTGCACTGAAAACTGTAAATGCAGCTTACACCTGAACGCATCAGTGAGAATAATGTCATCATATCACAAATTATACTGCAACACCATCAGGGGACATTTTACTGCACTGAGTACTTTCACTTTGATACTTTAAGTACATTTAGGTGATAGTACTTGTATACCTTTACCTAATCTAACATTTCAAAGCAGAACTTTAAAGTAATTTGGCAATGTGTAGTACAGAATACCTTACTGTTGAAGTACAACTGTGTTTTGGATAAAACACATCACGGCCCAGTTGATCCGAGCTTTCCGACCAAATCTGACACTCCCTGTTTTTTTTACTGATGATGTGATTGATGTGATGTGTGACTCAGATTATATTCTGTTGTTGTTACCTGCAAACTACCAACAGTAATTCATTGCAAATCACTCTCAAACTACTCTCCTTTACCTCATATAGACATTGTTATTAACCTTAGTCCTAATATACGTATATAAAATCTGAAGAACAACCCAGAAAGAACCATTTCTTCTGTACAGTCAAACAAATTGAATCAAAGTGATTCTGTTCGTCAAACATTTCCAGATTCCTCTGGTCAGATTCTCACCTGCTGAAGTCTCTTCAGGTCACTTTCCAGACACTTTCCTCCTTCATGTGTCGAGGAAACTCTGGGAGAGAAGAAGCTGCTCATTGGCCCTCGTCAGTCCCGGTGTCGATTTTCATTTAAAGATAACTTTAGAGGGACGTCAGAACCAGTCTAAAAGATGATGGAGTTCTACTATCTGTCCACTAGATGGTGCTAACTGAGCTAAAGATCGGCATCATCAACTCACTCTCTCGCTGTGAGTAGCATGTACAGCAGCAGTCTACTTTGTCCACAGCAATTCCACCGATCAGTTCCAAATCGTCCCAGTTAGAGAGGAAACGCCCTAAACATATTCTTTATAAATGTTGTACAATCATTCCCTTAAACAACCAAGCACCATCCTAATTTTCTTTAAAACTTGACATTTTCAGCGTGTAGCTTTCTAGTTTGTCTAGTTTGTTGTTGTTTCCCACAGCGAACAGAGTTTGAGAAGGTTAAAGTACAGACATCGGAAGGTGAGGGACATCCGACACGTGGCTCTCCGTCTCCACATACAGATAATATAGTACAAGCTCCTGCAACACTCAGTCAGCAAACTTACTTCTACGCTGCAAAATAGGTTATTATGAGCTATTGCTCGTTAGCTCAGCTTTCTCCGGCATAAAAAATTATTAAATATAATTAATAAAAATAACAAAGTAATAACGATAAAGCACAGTCAGTAAATGCCATGCCTCCTTAACTTAAGTAACATTAATTGACCATAAGGTTACACCACTAAAGATCCCTGTATAACGTTATATACAAATACAGGGGAAAAAAAGGACCCAACATTTGGGTAAAAGCAACCTAACCAGCTGTTGAGCTGCAAATGAAGACCTTCAAGTTAAGTGTTACCAACATTTCTTCTTTCAGTCGAACAGATTGAATCAAAGTGATTCTGTTCATCAACCATTTCCAGATTCCTCTGGTCAGATTCTCACCTGCTGAAGTCTCTTCAGGTCACTTTCCAGACACTTTCCTCCTTCATGTGTCGAGGAAACTCTGGGAGAGAAGAAGCTGCTCATTGGCCCTCGTCAGTCCTGGTGATGATGTACATTTGATCTGAAGGCGCCGTCACAGTTCATAACTTCAGAGTCAGAGAGACGTCAGAACCAGTCCAACCTGTCCACACACCCAGTCAGTGTGAGAGAAGTCACACAGGTGATTGGTGGCAAACTGCCATCTCTCCAGGATGTGTACGCCTCTAGGATCCCTCCCACCCCGGACCTAAACTGACAGAACCCCTCCCCTCTGAGAGGAGGCTGTGGTCCATCAGGACCAAAACCTCACGCCATAAAAACTGTTTCTTCCCCTTTGCAGTCCCACTGACATTGACTCTTAAACATCCCATCCCTAGTCACTACACTATGAACTAACCATCCTGAACTATATATCTGCCCATTGCAGACACTATATATTTTTTGCATTAGGCTCTCAACCCATTCAACCTCCTTTTTCTTATGCTAAAATAGCTATTTTGTATATATTTCTGTTTCTGTATTTAGTGTTTATTTCTTATTTATGTGTACAATGTTTGTTTGTGTTTGTATGAACCTTTCACCAAGGCAAATTCCATGTATAGGTGTAACTTACTGTGGCAATAAACCCTTTTCTGAAATTGCCATCAGATGGAGTTGTACTATCTGTCCACTAGATGGAGCTAACTGGCCTAGCATCAGCTCGCTGCTGTGAGTAGTATTTACAGCAGCAGTTATCTCTGCGAGTCGCCGTATGAAGGGCTCTGAAAGTGTATGTGCATTAAATCTAATTTCCGGCAGGGGGTGACTTCTCTGGCTCCAAAAAGAAGTCTGTTTTTATGGAAGTCTATAAGAAAATGAGCCAATACTAAAGGAGTTCATGGTCTCGATCGCTGGTTACAAGCTTTCTTCAATACAGTGTTATGACCCAGCTTGTGAGGTGAAAGGGAAGCAACATAAAACCTGTTTTAGTAAAATTAGCCTTAGCTATCATGCATATCAGAGAATGGACCCACAAATGCACGACTAAGGCGGGTAAAATACAATGGTTTTATTAGCAAGCTAATAAAAAACTCACAAGCAACAGTGTCCAGTAAACGGCAGGCAACGGGAAATCCGAGAAGACGAGCAATGGTCAAAATCTAAGGGAAAACAGGAACTCAGGAATACAGGCTCGAAAGCTGAACACATGGAAACAGACGATCTCGCACAGGGGTACAGAAAGCAGTGTAGTTCATAGTTCTTTTTTTCCATATGTTGCTTAAGTTTGCATAGAAATGTAAGATTTTTTCCCTTCCTCATCGACCTTGTCGTAAAACTGGTTTAAATGATCATCGCCCTGAGCAAGAGCAATCATTTATTAGACACTTTGTTCAAAAACCAAATCTCCTGTTGTCATTGGTAAAAACACTCTGTTCAAAAAGCAAAATCTGGCAATTGCAGGAGCTTACATACACACCTGAAAACACTTGCACAGAAAACAGAACACCAATCGGTCTGAGCCTTGGCACCACAAGTAGGCCTCAGGAGAACTTTGCAAGCATGGAGGCAATGAGAGTCAGAGTAAGAGGAGGACAAAGAGAGACAGAGGAGTCAGACGTGGAAGAGACATTTCCTGTGATGTTGACAAGGTCTTGTGGCCAGATCCGAAGAGAAGGCGGGAACACACACACACACACACACACACACACACACACACACACACACACACACACACAGGCACAGACACACACACACACACACACACACACAAAAAAAAAAAACAAGTTTGTTTTGTTGTCTCCCAATAGCAATTTATCAGTAATTGTTTGTTTTTTTACTTATGTT
>NC_041333.1:38077846-38080346 GCF_004354835.1 Perca flavescens | reverse complement strand
CAATCAAAAAAAACTGTAAGCCATCATATGTTTTCGTACCTGGTGGCTGTGTTTAACCAGTTGGTTCATGTGTGTTCATTTGAAAGCCTTTGCTTTGAAATTGCAAGGAAATGACATCATGATAAATTTCTGTGTCAAGTGTGTTTAGTGTTTTGCAAATCACTGTGTGTGATGTTTTGCAAAAAGTGTGAAGCTGACAATGTGCTTACAGTTGTGCAGATCTAGCCTAGTGTTTTGCTCCTTGAGTCTAAGGTTTTGCTAATTGTGGGAAAATTTTAATTTTAGTGTGTAAGCAATTGTAAAAAACTGTAAAATACAAAAAGACAAAAACACAACACACAATGTAGCACAAACAAGACACAACAAAAAAGCAATGTTATTTTAATTAATAAATATTTTTGTTGCATCTCTTTTCGGTGTTGTGTAATTTGGAGACGGTCCCTAAGCAAAAACTAGTTGATCCTCTACACATTTTTGACCATTTTTTGTTATTTTTGTCCAGAAATAGGATCAATATGTTGTCAAAAGTTAAAAATAACCATTCCATTAACTCCTGGGGTCAGAATTGTATGGGAAAATGTGTTCATTTGTCTCTGTATGTTGTTTACTTCAAATGTTGTGCCACTTTCTATATAATTTTTACTTAACTTTCCAATCCATCGTTTTATGAGTACATATAGTCTACGAGCCAGGGCCCCAAATTTGGGCCATCGGTATCATCTGGGGGGCACAAAGTCTCATCGTGATTTTTGGCAAGGTATACACCCCTAGTACTAGAAAAATCATGATAGCAGTGCAGGGGTGGTAGCGAAATCACTTATTTTCAGCTCATGAAGTTACTAACCCCCTAAGATAAATTAAAAATTTTTATATCTGGTGTATATCTGGTTTAGGCTCATGGTAGGGATATTGTCAATATTCTATAATATATATGGTGCTTGGTATCGTTGGAAAGGGGAGCTTTAGGCTTTCATAACAACCTATTTGTACTACTTGTAGAAGTTTGGTATCATTTTGGGGCAATATTAGTGGGGTAACTTACCAAATACACAGTTGGACCCATTAACCAGTCCCTCCAGATAAACATAATTCAACGCATAATCAGCCAAAGTCTGCATATTTATGCAGGGGGGGCATGAAATTGTATAAATATAAAATATAACATATTCTATCGCATTTTTTAAGAAAACGTGCCCCATAATCAAGGATTTTTACCCGCAATAATCACAAAAAAACTTGCTAAATTTTTTTCTGGAAGGACTGGTTATAGACCCATTATTCCAGTTCTGTCCTGTTTGACGGGTTGATACTTTAAAAGCCCCGAGAAAGAGTACTAATATATAATCTGATTACCAATGTTATGGGAAGGTGGTGACGATCAGATCAGCAGGAATTATTACCCAAACACACGTCTCAGCTGTGTCACCACAACAATATATATGCACTCTGTACATCTGACCCATATTCAAAAAGGTTCTATATCAGACCATTTGGGTTTCTTTTAACCAAATTGCCAAAAAAATAATAACTAATAACGTGGATGGTTCCTTACAACCAGAAATAAAGTAACAAGAAGTAATCACTTCACCACTCTGACTGAATTTGGGTGTTTTATTCAATTTTATAGCGTTTGAGGAAGAAAATTATCAAAGAAAGTTGGAAAAGAGTGACGAATATTTTGGAAAAAACAACAAAAAAACGTAGAAAAAAAAGAAAGAAAAGAAAAGTGCAGGAAAAAAACATTAACATCGGAAATTTGTGACGAAAAAAATTGGGGGAAAAAGTGACAAAAAAAAGTCGAAAAAAGTGACAAAAACATTGGGGAAAAAAATCAACTAAAGTGACAAAAGCCTTTTCTCCCGTTGCCATGGGAACTTTTTTTTCTCTTTTTCATCAAACCGAAGTTTTTGCAAGTTCCCGCAATTTCAGCGCATAAATTTGCATAAATATCATATATAGCATTTTTTAAGAAAACGTGCCGCATAACCAAGGACTGATTAGCGCCTGCGCTAACGCTAACTCTCCCAATGTTCGACCCAGGTGAAAAAATCTTCTTAACTGTTGATTAATAGGTCCATATAGCACTCAATACATGCATATCATTGTTAAAAATGTCTCCAAAATAGTGTTAAAGGTCAGTTTTTTGTCATTTTTTTGGTATTAGTGGGTTTTTGAACACAATTCGGTGACGTTGGGGAGATGTGTATCAGGTGATCAACTATTCCGTTTTGTGATATCCGTTGTATTTGATGTTGTTGGGTAACAGTTTAAATGTTTATTACCGACAAGCAAATTGCACAAATTCGTGCAATTTGTGCCGCCATTGTGATTCCTTCCAAATGGATATATTCTGTTACGATGTGTTTTAAGGTGGACCGAGCCAGTCGGGTCCCTCTCGGTAACAATATAGGGGAGGAAAATGAACGGGGATATTCTGGAAAGTAGCTCCGCGAGCAAGTGAAGAACATGATACAGAAGGTTTTTAGGTATGCTGTTTGAG
>NC_041333.1:38055346-38075346 GCF_004354835.1 Perca flavescens | reverse complement strand
GAGAGAGAGAGAGAGAGTGGAAAGTTGTTGCAAGCTCGGAGAGTGTGTGATCCGATGCGTGCGGAGCGGCCGGTTAAAGAAGCAGGAAGACCGGAGAAAACGCCGAGAGAAAGAGGAGGGGAGAGGGGCCGAGATCAGCGGGGTCTGCGGGGACTCTCCGGCTGCTGGACGTAGCTACATGTCTCCGCTCCCCACCGCCACCGAGGTAGGCTACACTCCTTTTTATTTTTATTTTTTACGCACTTTACGCTCACTTTTACGCGCTCGTACCCTGAAATTCTCCTTTGTTGATTTATTGTGGAGTTGCATTTGCTCAAACGGCGTTAGAGCAGTACATATATCAGAGATATCAGAGATATGAGAGATCAGGTGGACGTTAGGGCTGCCGCTAACAACGACTTCCATCGTGGATTGATGTGCGGATTATTTTCTGGATGAATGGATGAGTTGTTTTGGTCTTTAAAATGTCAGAAAATGGTGAAAAATGTGGATCAGAGTTTCCCAAAAACCCAAGATGACGTCCTCAAACGTCTCGTTTGTCCACATCTCTGTGTGTGTGTGTGTGTGTGTGTGTGTGTGTTACATTACATGTCATTTAGCTGACGCTTGTATCCAAAGCGACTTACAATGAAGTGCTTTCAACTCTGAAGGTCTAAACTCCAGACAGCAAGTAGTAAGAGCAAGTCCGTTAGCTTTAAATAAGCTAAGCTACAAGGAGCCATATGACAGGGTAGCTTCAAGATATAGGTTTTTTTGTGTGTTTCTGTATGTATGTGTGTCTGTGTGTTTCTCTGTGTTTGTGTCTGTATGTGTGTGTGTGTCTCTGTGTGTCTGTGGCTCTGTGTGTTTGTGTGTGTGTATATCTGTGTGTCTGTGTGTCTGTGTGTGTGTGTGTGTGTGTATATGTGTGTCTCTGTGTGTGTCTCTCAGTGTGTGTGTGTGTGTGTGTGTGTGTGTGTGTGTGTGTGTGTATCTGTATGTATATGTGTGTGTGTGTGTGTGTGTGTCTCTGTGTGTCTGTATGTGTGTGTGTGTGTGTGTGTGTGTGTGTGTGTCTGTATGTGTGTGTGTGTGTGTGTCTCTGTGTGTCTGTGTGTGTTTCTCTGTGTTTGTGTGTCTGTATATGTGTGTGTCTCTTTGTGTCTCTGTGTGTTTCTCTCAGTGTGTGTATGTGTGTGTGCGTGCGTGTGTGTGTGTCTTGGTGTGTGTGCGTGTGCATGCGTGTCTTGGTGTGTGTGCGTGTGCATGCGTGTGTGTGTGTATGTCTCTATGTGTCTGTGTGGGTTGTGTGTGTGTGTTGTGTGTGTGTGTTTCTGTGTGTGTGTGTGTTAGAAACAACAGAAAGCAATCACGCAAGTTTAACTTTTTAATATAAAATGACTCAAACCGAATAATCGATTATCCAAATAGTTGGCGGTTCATTTAATAGTTGACGACTAATCGACTACAGCTCTGTGGACACCCCGCCAAAATAAGACAAAACTTTGGCTATTTAAAGAAAAATGGAAAAAAATAAAAATAATAATACACATGAAGAAACATGAACTGAGAAAATGGTAATTATCATAAAAACTGAAAACAAAAGAATAAAAAAAATCGTCTTTCAAAATAAAAGCCCCAAACTGCTCTCCAATCTAGTGATTGTTTGAAAGCTTCTTTCATCGTCATGTTTGTCCATTACCCAGACATGTAATGTAGCGTGCATGCTTGCTTCTTGTTCAATTCACTTCAATTGTATCGTCACTGACACAATGTGCAGGCACATATGTAACGAAATATAGGTCGCAGTCTCCATGCATCCCTTAAATTCCCTTTTTGAAACACACTGAGCTATCCAAACTGATCTGGATCGAGATGATTTGCTCAGTCATTTGTTACAACCATCTTGTATTCATTAGGTTTTAATGCAGACTTGTACTTTAACTCTCAGGGGTTCCCTCCCTCCCTCCCTTTAATTACGGGTCCTTCAGTAGAGTCAGCGGAGGAATGTAACCAAGTACATTTACTCAAGTACAGTTTTGAGCCACTTGTACTTGTCCATTTTCTGTGGTTGCACTTCATTATTTTCCTTGGGTTAGTTAAGTAGGAGTTTTGAGGCACTATTTCTTAGTGCTGTCAAACGATTAAAGTATTTAATCGCGATTAATCGCATTAATGTCATAGTTAACTCGCAATTAATCGCACATTTTGATCTATTCTAAATGTCCCTTGATTTCTTTTTGTCCCATTATTTTTTTCTCATTGTAATACTTTTATCAACGTGGAAAAGTGGATCGGCTTTGTACTTTTGTCGCCTGGCTTTGTGTATGTGTGTGTGTGTGTGCGTGTGTGTGTGTGTTCGTCAAGGCCAAATCGTCAATAAGGCCCTTGGATTACTGCCTAAGAAGAAATCTAATGGAGTTATAATTGTGTGTGTGTGTGTGTGTGTGTGTGTGTGTGTGCGTGTGGGTGCCTCCGTATCCCATAATGTGTGTATGTGTGTGTGTATTTGTGTGTGTGTGCGTGCGTGTGCATGAGTGTGTGTGCATGAGTGCGTGTGGGTGCCTCCGTATCCCATAATGTGTGTATGTGTGTGTGTATTTGTGTGTGTGTGTGTGTGTGCGTGCGTGTGCATGAGTGTGTGTGGGTCCATGAGTGTGTGCTTGCATGCTTATGTTTGTGTGTGTGCATGCGTGTGTGCGGTGTGTGTGCGTGTGCATGAGTGTGTGCGTGCGTGTGTGTGCTTGCGTGCGTGCATGCGTGCGTATGTGTGTTTGCACATGCATGCGTATGTGTGTTTAAACGTGCGTGTGTGTCTGTGTATGCGTGTGTGCGTTCGTGCGTTTGTATTTCTGTGTGTGTGTGTTTGTGTGTGTGTGTATGTGTTTGCGTGTGTGTGTGTGTCAAGGCCGAATCGTCAATAAGGCCCTTCGATTACTGCCTAAGAAAGAATCTAATGGAGTTATAATTGTGTGTGTGTGTGTGTGTGTGTGTGTGCATGTGTGTGCGTGGCTGCCTCTGTATCCCATAATCCTTTGCAAGACGCACACTTGTGTCTGTCTATCCAAGGTCTGTGTTTACTTCCATCATTCCGTTGTTTATTCTTCTTTCTTTATTAATACTTTTGTGTACATCGCACAAACACAATAAGAAGTTTTTCAAAATTACATCAAGTTTTCAAAAAAACTTTGGATCGTGGCGACCAATCAGAAGCCCGGCTGAGTCCCCCGAGAGCGCAAGCTGAAAACTGTACACGGTACCGTGCGTCGTGTCTGTTTTAAATAAAGATTAGTTGCAGAGAAACTCACAGACTGCAGCGAGTCAGAGGAAAGGAGCGAGGGATGGAGAAAGTTTGTCAGAATAATAAACATCAAGCAGAATTTTCAACATGGAAGTCAGTTTGTTTGGAGACACTGAAACCTCTTCCTCTCTCCCCCCTTCTCCTTCTCTTTCACACCTCCTCTGCCCTCTCCCTCCATCAATCCAAACAATCCTCTCCTTCAAAAACACACATTTCCATTCTTGTTTCTCTCCCCCTTTCACTTCTCTCTGTTCTATAAACTCGCTCTCTTCCGTAGCAGAGGAATGTGAGGATCTGTGGTGCAAAGGACAGTGCATTGGACTTCTAGTTACTCTCTAAAGAAGTGACTCAAAGCTTGTGGGTTCAAGTCCCACAGGAGTTGGCCTTTAGACATTGCAACTAATGACAACAGGCTTTGGACTGTGCATGGGAGTCCTGGGGCCCTTTTTAGGGAGGAGGTTTAAAGGTCCCATGGCTTGAAAATGTCACTTTATGAGGTATTTTAACATTAATATGAGTTCACCCAGCCTGCCTATGGTCCCCCAGTGGCTAGAAATGGTGATAGGTGTAAATTGTGGGACTGGCTGTAGTGGCTGTAATTCGGCACCAAGGCTGAATTTCGGGAAAGAGACTTCAGATACAGTATTAGGGGACCACTAAGGTCTATATAAAAGAGACTTCAGATACAGTATTAGGGGACCACTAAGGTCTATATAAAAGAGACTTCAGATACAGTATTAGGGGACCACTAAGGTCTATATAAAAGAGACTTCAGATACAGTATTAGGGGACCACTAAGGTCTATATAAAAGAGACTTCAGATACAGTATTAGGGGACCACTAAGGTCTATATAAAAGAGACTTCAGATACAGTATTAGGGGACCACTAAGGTCTATATAAAAGAGACTTCAGATACAGTATTAGGGGACCACTAAGGTCTATATAAAAGAGACTTCAGATACAGTATTAGGGGACCACTAAGGTCTATATAAAAGAGACTTCAGATACAGTATTAGGGGACCACTAAGGTCTATATAAAAGAGACTTCAGATACAGTATTAGGGGACCACTAAGGTCTATATAAGAGACTTCAGATACAGTATTAGGGGACCACTAAGGTCTATATAAGAGACTTCAGATACAGTATTAGGGGACCACTAAGGTCTATATAAAAGAGACTTCAGGTACAGTATTAGGGGACCACTAAGGTCTATATAAAAGAGACTTCAGATACAGTATTAGGGGACCACTAAGGTCTATATAAAAGAGACTTCAGATACAGTATTAGGGGACCACTAAGGTCTATATAAAAGAGACTTCAGATACAGTATTAGGGGACCACTAAGGTCTATATAAAAGCATCCAAAGAGCACCATGTCATGGGACCTTTGAAACAGAAACTCTGCGTTTTTGGTTCAAGAACAGCTGATTTGAACGTCTACATAATGAATGAAATTAACCGTGGAGAATTCAAACACCACTACAAGAACACACTCTATAGTGCTCTGTTTCCGTGATAGGGAACGGTTTCAAACGCTCAGCTCAGTTGTAAAGCCTCTGAAAACCCAAACAGGGGATTTGAGTTATTCTGACTGATACTCAGGTTGAAGCTCGGATGGGAATTTATTATCTCGCAAATATTTTCTACCAATAAGAACGATAAAGCTGACATTTGTCCTGACCTAACAAGAGACCCTTGCTGAGTTCCAGACACAATGTTTAGCCCGTAAATTACGACTTCAAGTCACAACTCACGACTTGGTAGCGTTCCAGGCAAAGTCACCACAAGCCCTTCTAGCTATCGTTAACTAGCGGCTACCTAACGTTGACGTTAGCTAACGCTAGCTGATACTAGCTGATTTCTAGTCTGCGACATATTTTGGGCTTCATTTAATAAACATAACCTGTGGTAGTACACAATCGTATGTGTATTGCTTTGATTACAATGTGCGGAATTACTTTACGTTGCCTATTCACGTGTATTTATGTCTATTTCTCACCGTTAATCACTGGCGTCTGTACAGCATCAACATGGGTCGCCATTTTTGTTTATGTGTGTGTGTGAGACGTCAAAAACTGTAACTGGGAGCACAATCATCTGGTACCAGTTCACGGCTAGTAAGTTACCGGTTTGACTGCCGTTCCAGGGCACTTTCTCTGGGAGAAGGTCGTGAAAACACGAGTCACTTGAGTTGCCTGGAACGCAGCATTAGGAAGATGTCGTTCAATCAGTCTAAACACGGGCACACACAGGAAGAACTCCAATCAGCCAGGTTAACTGAAAACACCTGTGTGGGGCTTTCAGGGCCTTTAAAGAAGATTTGGACGGTGCAACAAGTCAGGCCTGCTCGGTTCTTTCAGGGAATGATTGTAAAGATTAACAGAGAATATGTTTACCTCTCTAACTGGGAGGTTTTGGGACCGATCGGTGGGATTGCTGTGGACCAAGTACACACGGAGATACACTGGTAAGAGCCAATGAGGTTTAACCATGTATCAGCTCAGTTAAATAGCTCACGTTACTGTGTTGTGTCAACAGTTAACTTCTGTTAATATTGTCAAATGTTCCACCAGAACAAGTTCCTTCCTGAGACTATTTAGCAGAGCCACCGTGGCTGCGTCCAGAGCTTAGCCCCACCCAAGACCGCTGTGATTGGTTTAAAGAAACATGCAAACAACAAAGAGTTATATTCCCCCATCACAGAATGCATCTGTGGTGTAGCCAGACCTTCTTCCACAGCGCTGCGGAGATAGAGCTGGACATGCGAGACTAGGACATTGCTGATGAAACTATATATATTTGTGTTTTTTAAAAATGTACATCCTCAGTAGGAACCAATGACAGAACAGGAAGTCAGACAGTATTGAGAGACGGACTAACACATTGTTGGTTTTGTTGGCCTTTTTTTATGGGATTTGCTGGCAATGCGAGACTACGTGACGCTAAATGAATGGACTTACTTCCAGTTAACCTGAAAGGTTGTTGACTTAGTGGAAGGGTTTGAGTGTACAGTTTCAGTAATATGTAAAAGAGACATTTTGGTGCAGAAATGTACACCGTTTTCCGTTTAAGTTCCAGTGAAGTTGAACTTCAGAGCTGACAAAAAGCAGCAGTGAACATTTAAACGGTAGAATTACAGTGCAAATGAATCCCATCATGCTTTGTGCTATGTTTGACTAATTATGTCTGACTCCCAGAGGCTCTGTGGCGCAATGGATAGCGCGTTGGACTTCTAGGTAATCTCTAACGAAGTGATTCAAAGGTTGTGGGTTCGAGTCCCACCAGAGTCGTACTTTAGATACTGCAATAAAGGCAGGAACTCAATCGGCAAAGTAGGATTTCTGTTGAATTAAGACCTTCAATGCCAAAATAATGGTTTTTACTTTAAGGTTGTGACTTTGAGTCCATGGAGCGAGAGATGTGCTTCAGCTACATCGTTGAGTTGACCTTTAGATATGTAAATGAACGACAAAAGGCAGCAGGGAACCTTCAAACTGTGCTAAGCTTTTAGTAAAAGTCTGAGATTGTTGGCCTTAAGGACTTGACTCGGCCTTTGGCCTCGCCAAATATTCTAGTTGGTCCCAACCGAGTCCAGCGCTATATGCTTTTTTTAATCCATCGATAAAATAGACGTGTTTATTTGAATTACATTTTTTTACGATGGCTATGGCACTTTTTTCAATACTTTTAACAACTTTCCTAAACTCTTAACACAGTTAGCACAACATCTGTCTGTGTAGGCTATACAATTAACACATTTCTTGTTGTTTTGACACAAAATGCATTCAGTTAACACAAATTTAAAATGCTTGAACTTCTTTAACACACAAGCTCCACCAAGACCAAAACAATGGATCTTTACTGACCACTTTACAAATGCTTTCACACTGTATGTCAGAACAGATAACATCATGTTCTAAACCTAACTTATAGGCTAAAGTCAAAGTGAACAGCTGATCATATTGTAAATTGAAACACAAATATATCCCCTGCATTTTATACATGCATTTATTGAGAAACAGCTGATTGAAGTTATAGATCAATCCCAGCTGATTCCCTTCTAGGAAACACACTCAGGTGTTGAGGTTCTTTCAATCCCATGATCATATGGTATTACAGTAAAACTATTTGAACAATATACTGTAGATGAACACAGAAAATAAGAAAAATGCCTTCACGAGGGAGAGGAAGAGGAGTACCAGGACAATTCTGTCTCTGTCTCCTTTTTTTCATAAACCGTACATTCTATAAAGCTACTCTGAGATGGGTCAATCATTTTTTGTATTGAATCTCTGCAGCAAAAGAAAGAAAATGGTGGCCGGGTTGGATCAGTGGGTAGAGCCAGTGCACATATGCTTAGAGGTTTATGTCTCAACACAGAGGTCCAGGGTTCAAATCCAACTTGTGATGATTTCCTGCATGTCTTCCCCCCTCTCTCTCTCCCCCTTCTCAACTAGCTGTCCTGTCAAATAAAGGTGGAAAAGCCCAAAAAATTATCTTTACAGTAAAAGAAAATATGCATGCATTTACTAAACCCAACAAAACAAAAATGCAGAGAGACTTCAAGAGAAACTGCAGCACAAAACACAATCTATGATCAATACAATATACTATTGTCTGTTGTATAAGGGCAGACCTGACTGACACATTTAAAATGACGCAGTTTCTGTAATTCCATCTGATGTTAGTGTTTTTATGACATTGTGCTATGATTGACTAAATATTCCTGTTGGGAGAGAACATGTGTTAGTGTTTTGGAAGAATTATTTGATTTTGAGACATGATTGCATTGTTTTGGTAGACATAGTGTATTGTGTTAGTGAATTATTGTATTTTGAAAATCAGTGTTGGAGTTTAGTTTACAATGTGTGATTTTGAGCATGAAATTAACTGTTTTGCCAACCGTGTGTTGTAGGTGTGTTGGTGCGTTAAGAGTTTAGGAAAGTTGTTAAAAGTATTGAAAAAATTGTCATAGTGATTGTTAAAAACTGTAAGTTGACTATGGTGTGCTGTAATTAACTTGAAGACCCAGATTAACAACCCTATTAAACGAGCACTAAAAACACCTAAATCAAGACAACATAAAATATAACTGCAGTCATCAAGTATTGAGCTCTGGTTATGTGTGTAAAGATGCTTTATGTATGAAAACATGCAACCGAATAAGACACATATTTAAAAAGAGTAGCTTTTTATTGCATAGGCTAGGAGGTGCAGGGTTTTTTTCGACACTTTTTGTGGCTTTACTCAATGTTTTTGTCAATTTTTTCAAGTTTTTAAAATTGTTAAAGCATTTTTATTAATTTTTTACATTTGTCACTTTTTTTTTGACATTTCTTACACTTTTTTCAACGTTCTTCAAATGCTATATAATTGACTAAAACATCCAAATTTAATTGAATGTAGTGAACTGATCATTCATTTGACTTGTGAAGAGCGTGGTCTGGAACCATCCACGTTACTTTTTTGGAAAATTAGTTTGAAAGAAACCCAAATTTCTGATTGAAAATGGGTCAAATTGGACCCGAAGGCAACAGGAGGGTTAATAAAAAAGATGCTGTATGAATGTGCAAAACATACTGAGGGATGTGCAGGGATGTTGGGTTGATTTGGATAACATAACCTTACAACAGAAGACAAGTTAATCACAGGAGATATGATTCAAAGGCAGCAGTGAGCCTGACTGTACATGTATGTAACAGCATAATAGATTTAATTATTCTTTAAACACAAGGAGCCATTGATTTCACGGGCAAACAGAAATCAAGCGCACCCCCAAACCAACCACCACCCAAAGTATTTGAAAGCAGTTTTAATATCGAGCCCATGCGGGATAATTATGGGATGTGGGAGGATCGTTTCCTCGTCGACCAGTGTTTGTCATTTATAATAATTAGCGCAGCAATTTAGCGTCGTCTGAGGTTGGACAGAGGCTCTACTGTGACGTAAAGTGTGTGTGTGTGTGTGTGTGTGTGTGTGTGTGTGTCAGGCGACGGATGTATACCGCAGTGGCTCCAACCTCAGAGCAAGACAGTAAACAATTTAAGCAACACACACATTAATGCAATGATACATACAGAAAATATGCATGCTGACACACACACACACACACACACACACACACACACACACAGCGTTGGACGCACTTCAAATGAAGAAGCTGGACTGCCGGATGGATTTGCTTGGACTTAAAGTCGTGATTGTTTTATTTGATGCCTTGCTGCTCTGGCGTTTTTTTTGCCCAAAAATCTCTCCCATAGGTTGTTTGTAAATTAAGGTCAAATCAATCCCTTCATGCTTTGTGTTTTTTGTGACTCATTATTTCCTTCACCCAGTGGCTCAGTGGTGCATTGGTTCATCCCCCAGTACAAGTGATTAGAAGGTTGTGGGTTCGAGTCCCCCCTGAGTTGAACTTTAAGTGTGGCAATAAAGGTGAAAGTAAACTTTCAAACTCTAACATCACCGTAGAATTCTCCTTAAAATAATATTTGCTAAAAAATAACGACTTCCAGTTAAACTTGGAGTTTGTTGAGTTGAGTTTTTCACGCGGCGTTGTGATTTAAAGGGTTTTAATGTTTAACTCAACTTCTCTAAGACCCAGACATGTATAGTTTACTGCTTTTATTGAAGAGAAAAAGTCAATATATTGACTGTATTATTATAGTATTCCTGTTTCTCCCATAGGCTCTGTGGCGCAATGGATAGCGTGTTGGACTTCTAGTTAATCTCTGAAGAAGTGATTCCAAGGTTGTGGGTTCGAGTCCCACCAGAGTCGACCTTTAGATGATTAGAATTAGATTAGAACTGAACCGGCAAAGTAGGATTTGGATCCCTTTGTAGGAAATGGATCACTTTGATCCGAAGTAATGAGTTTACTTCCAGATTGTGAGTCTGAGTCGCACGTTATTGTTGAAAAAAGTGCCCAAAATGCTGCTAAATATAGCGACAAAATTGTCAAAAAACAACAAACGTGGGGAAAAATGGCAAAAAAATTGAAGAAACATCGGAAAAAAAGTGACAAATACTTGGAAAAAAGCAACCAAAACGTTGAAAGAGCAAAAAAAGCACCAAAAACTTCCCAAAACTAGGTGGGCCAAAATGTATTGTGAACCTAATTAGATAAGCGGGCTGGGTTTGGCTCTCGGGCCTTTTATGTTTGTCACATATGGTTGAGGAGAAGGAAACGTGCAGTTTGTAGTTCCAGTAATATGTAAATTGGTCATTCTGTAGTTCAACATGCAGCAGTGTGATGTCATGGAAAGCTTGGTGTTGAGTTCATGTGTTGTGGGGTTTCCTGTTTCTCCCGTAGGCTCTGTGGCGCAATGGATAGCGCGTTGGACTTCTAGTTAATCTCTGAAGAAGTGATTCAAAGGTTGTGGGTTCGAGTCCCACCAGAGTCGACCTTTAGATGATTAGAATTAGATTAGAACTGAACCGGCAAAGTAGGATTTGGATCCCTTTGTAGGAAATGGATCACTTTGATCTCAAGTAATGAGTTTACTTCCAGATTGTGAGTCTGAGTCGCACGTTATTGTTGAAAAAAGTGCCCAAAATGCTGCTAAATAAAGCGACAAAATTGTCAAAAAACAACAAACGTGGGGAAAAATGGCAAAAAAATTGAAGAAACATCGGAAAAAAAGTGACAAATACTTGGAAAAAAATAACAACCAGAGTCGACTTTAGATACCGGCAAAGTAGGATTGGATCCCTTTGTAGGAAATCCGATCCAAAGTAATGAGTTTACTTCCAGATTGTGAGTCTGAGTCGCACGTTTGTCAGTCTGTGGGAAGGGACAAATCACCAAAATGTCAAGAGCATAGTGGTTTTCACGTGGCGTTGTGATTTAAAGGGTTTTAATGTTTAAAACGTCAAACTCAACTTCTCTGAGAGCCAGACATGTATAGTTTACTGCTTTTATTGAAGAGAAAAAGTCAAATATATTGACTGTATTATTGCATGTCTCACATAGCTTCTCTTACTTACTGTTTGGGCGTCATAAAGCCCCCCAAAAGTCGGCAAAAATGTTCCTTAGCCGTCATAGCAGAAAGGGACAAAAACGTTGAAAAAAGTGCCCAAAAATGCTGCAAAAAGTGACAAATTTGTCCAAAAATAGCGACAAAATAGTAAAAAAAATACGACAAACGTCGGGAAAAATGGCAAAAACATTGAAGAAAGCATCAGAAACATCGAGAGAAAAAAAAGAAGCAACAAATACTTGGAAAAAAGCAACCAAACCGTTGAAAGAGCAACAAATATGTCAAAAAAAGCACCAGATACGTTGAAAAATATGTAAATAGGTCATTCTGTAGTTGAATGTGCAGCAGTGTGATTTCATGGAAAGCTTGGTGTTGAGTTCATGTGTTGTGGGGTTTCCCCTTTCTCCCAGAGGCTCTGTGGCGCAATGGATAGCGCATTGGACTTCTAGTTAATCTCTGAAGAAGTGATTCAAAGGTTGTGGGTTCGAGTCCCATCAGAGTCGACCTTTAGATACTGCAATATAGTATAAAGTAGGATTGCTCTTGTTCCAAAGTAATGCGTTTTACTTCCAGATGGTGAGTCTGAGTCTCACATTTGTCAGTCTGTGGAAAGGGACATTCACCAAAATGTCAAGAGCAAAGTGGTCTTCAGATTAATCGTTGGGTCCTATAGCAACTGAAGATGTCCCGATCACAGTATTGGCATTTTTTTAAACTGATCTGGGATTGGCTAGTTAGCCCGTTTACCTTACTCCGCCCGTATGCATCACCTTGTAGCCATCGCTGCCTTTAACCACACGCCACAAACGCACCGCCAGGCTGCCTGGATGCCCGCACTCTCAAACCGACATGAAGCAGACACTCACCAGTATCTGTTCAGTCTCGTATAGCTTGCAACAAAGTTAAAGGTGCTCTGAGTGATGTTGGGTGATGTCACTTCTTGTTAAATTGTCGTTGTATTGTCAAACAAACTCAAAAATGAGGTAAAAACACAGAAAGAAGCGACAAAAACGTAAGAAAAAGTGGCAAAAAACAACTGATCGGGACATCCCTGATAGAAACAATGCTCTAATGTTCTGTGTGTGTGTGTGTGTGTGTGTGTGTGTGTGTGTTGGACACGTCGTGCGGTCTCTCTGTACATTCCCATCATGAATCACTGCTCGCTCTCTCATTCCAGTCTCTCCATAAAACACGTTATGTCTCTATCATTTGGTTTCTTTCCACTAATTTGTGACGCACACACACACACACACACACACACACACACACACACACACACACACACACACACAAATACATAGAGGGAATTCCCACAGACACACACACACAGACACGCACACAGAGGTGTGGTTTTACAGTTCTTTCTCTGCAGCAGCTGACAACAGATTTAAGGGTCTCACATCGACGGTTCAACTATCCACCGAGAGGCTTCCCACAATGCAACACAGGACAATAGGACAGAATAGGACACAACCCAGCAGGATCAAGGGCTGCGCTTATATTTAGCCTTCGCACTAATGACGTGCACCATTTGTGCGTCTGTTTGTTGTTTTGAAGGATATTTCTTACATAAAACGTACATTTTATTGTGTCCTGTAGTTGGTTTTAGGACCAAATATACCCAACAGAACTAAAGACGTTCCCACGTCACGTTTCCAGTTCGGTTTTGTTTGTCTGTCAGCAGGATTACGAAAAAGCACGGTAGGGTGTAGCGCGGGCCGAGGAAGAGCCCGCTACATTACGAGAGAGAGAGAGACAGATAGGACATCATTTTGTGATTGTTGCGGGCAAAAAATCCCTGATTATGCGGCACGTTTTCTTAAAAAATGCGATGGAATATGTTATATGATATTTATGCAATTTTATGCGTTGAAGCTTCTCTTACTTACTATTTGGGCCTCATGAAGCCCCCCAAAAACTCGGCAAAAAAAGTTCCTTAGCCGTCATAGCAGAAAGGAACAAAAACGTTGAGTGCCAAAAATGCTGCAAAAAGTAACAAATTTGTCTAAAAATAGCGACAAAATAGTAAAAAAAAACGACAAACGTCGGGAAAAATGGCAAAAACAGCTCTGAAGAAGTGATTCAAAGGTTGTGGGTTTGAGTTCCACCAGTCAACCTTCAGATACTGCAATAAAACCAACCAATTATGTGGCATGTTTTCTTAAAAAATGCGATGGAATATGCTATATGATATTTATGCAATTTTATGCGATGAAGCTTTTCTTACTTACTATTTGGGCCTCACGAAGCCCCCCAAAAACTGCAAAAAAAGTCCCTTAGCCGTAGGGTTGGGTACCGAAACTCGGTGCCAATAGGGCACCGGTTCCGACGTAAACGGTAGTAATGAGACCGAATAAGAACGAAAATTTCGGTGCCTTATTTCGGTGCCTGACTTTACACTACACTCGACAGCAGGTAACGTTAGCCTAGCTTTAGCTAGCAGCTGGATTAATCACTGGTAACCTACAGCTTCGCGGTGCATTCAAAGTTGTTGTAAAATACACTTTTCCCACCTGGTGGTTGTTTTTGTCATTCAACAGCAATTTACTGTTGAAATAAGTTATTGTTTATTATAAGTTATAGTTATTAAATTACTAATACATAATTTATTTTGGACATATGGCCGTAGTAATGAACAAGTTGTTCTTAAATGTCGCCGACTGTTTTTTGTTTTTTTTCTTCTGTTTTTTTACTTTCTTAAAAAGTATCGGTTCAGGCACCGTTTAGGCACCGGCACCGTTTTAAAAGTACAGACTTAGCACCGGTATCGGAAAAAACCCAAACGATACCCAACCCTGCTTAGCCGTCATAGGAGAAAGGCGCAAAAATGCCGCAAAAAGCGACAAATTTGTCTAAAAAAGCGGAAAAATGGCAAAACAGTGAAAAAAGCCAAAAAATATGTCAACAAAATGCGCAAAAAAAAATGTATGCGATGAAATTGCAAAAACTGCAGTTTGATGAAAAAGTGAAAAAAAAGTGATTTCCCCCACCCCCCCCCAACACCCTGCTTTTAGATTATGTTCACGTCGCTTAATTACGTCACTTCATAAAGTTCCCATGGCAACAGGAGGAAAATGGCTGCTCTTGTGTGAAGTAAAACCAAGGGAGGGTGAGCTTCGCTTCACAACTCGAACCTCCTATGGCGCCATTATGATGCTACCTAGCCATCACCTCCCGTTAGCATCCCATTGACTCCCATTCATTCTGACGTCACTTTGACAGAGAATAACTTTACATCTGAAGCGTTTAAAGACTCTGTTTGTCCGTTGTTTATTTCTAAAGAAACACGACAATGTATAAAAGGCTCCATTACCTTGTAGCTCACGTTATGGCTCCGTAGCAGACGCTTTTATAAAAATTAGGCTAACGATTAGGTCATAACCACGAGACTTACTGTCACACAGTAGAGGAATTACCGTATAGTACAGGAGAAGCTCACAGGCAGTTTGGACTTCCATTATCTGTTTAGGTTTAATTACTAATGTTAACTATCATGTTAGTGATCAGTAATTACTAATGTTAACTAGCATGTTAGTGATCAGTAATTACTAATGTTAACTAGCATGTTAGTGATCAGTAATTACTAATGTTAACTAGCATGTTAGTGATCAGTAATTACTAATGTTAACTAGCATGTTAGTGATCAGTAATTAGCCTGTGTCTATGTTATCTCCTTACATATACCTACACTCTCCGTCTCTGTAAGATTGGGAATGATTGAGATTTCTCTCTCACAGCTACCAGAAGACTTCACACTTTCAGACACGTTGCTCACGTCACATCTACGTTGTCTCTGTCGGTTGGAGGCTGCTCAGTAAAGGAAGAGATCACCGGAAAAGTGCTTCTAATATCCTTCACTGGTCTCCGTCCAGAGACACGGGGTCTATTGGTCCATTATATACTGTCTATGAGTAAAATGCAACATTTTCCAACTTTCTGCTAAGATGTATTATGGGACTTTATTGCAACAAAAATGCGGGGATTATGAAATCATGCGAGCCTTTTGTCCATTTTTGTCAATTTACCACATGGGCCTGATTATGAGACTAATATGTTTTTTTCTGGAAAATATCATTTGAACAAATTGTTTGCAGCATGAATGTTGCTACATCAGGACTTTCATCTGTTATGTTCGTGGTCTTTTAGGGTTAGTCGGCACTTTGTTGATGTGTCTCACATACACAGGACACACACTCGGAGCAGATTTTAGAGCGTGAAGTATGGTATGCGTCGGAAAAACAAAGTGAAGTACAATGAGAACAGTCAGCGCGATGCCTGAATGCGACCCATTGTGGAGTCGGCTGTCGATGGACGCCATTGTCCCACAAAGCAATGCACAAAGGACGTGTAGACGCTGCTCATAGCTGCAAAACAAACGGCTCCTAGAAAAGAGAAACTAACTATTAGGCTTTCAGCAGAAAGGAATTATTTTGTTTTCTTTGTCAGTCTAAAGTCAGATTTTGAGTGGTGTCTGACTGTGGATGTTGGGTCTTTTCTTGTTGGTATTATACTGTAAAAATCTGTTGATTTATAGGAAAGTAACTCAAAAATAAACGTCTTTAAAGGTCCTATGCCATGCTGCTTTTTGGATCATTTTATATAGACCTTAGTGGTCCCCTAATACTGTATCTGAAGTCTCTTTTATATAGACCTTAGTGGTCCCCTAATACTGTATCTGAAGTCTCTTTTATATAGACCTTAGTGGTCCCCTAATACTGTATCTGAAGTCTCTTTTATATAGACCTTAGTGGTCCCCTAATACTGTATCTGAAGTCTCTTTTATATAGACCTTAGTGGTCCCCTAATACTGTATCTGAAGTCTCTTTTATATAGACCTTAGTGGTCCCCTAATACTGTATCTGAAGTCTCTTTTATATAGACCTTAGTGGTCCCCTAATACTGTATCTGAAGTCTCTTTTATATAGACCTTAGTGGCCGAAACGAGGCCTCGCTCGACACACACTAGTTCACCATAATCTACAAAAGAACTACTTCCATGTCCCTCGTCTGCAGGTATTCCACGCAAAAGTGTGACCTGCGCCCTCATTTAGAAGAAGTCTCCCGGCTAATCCTGCCTTGTACTGACTAAAGTTGTTTAAACAGCTAGCTAGCTGATATGATCT
Source organism: Perca flavescens (assembly GCF_004354835.1). Lineage (NCBI taxonomy): Eukaryota > Metazoa > Chordata > Actinopteri > Perciformes > Percidae > Perca > Perca flavescens. Next base: position 38,058,965 of record NC_041333.1, on the reverse strand, counting down.
TTACCAAGGTACTGCACATGTGCGACTGACAACAAAGATGTTACAGCAGTGAGATGTCTCACTCTGTAGCTAAAACAGAGAGCTCAACACACAGGGTGAAAAGAGGAGCTGCGGCAATGTGCAGTACGACAAAAATATAATGTTTTTTGAAAATTAAACCATGTAAACCTATTCTGATATAACCTCAAAATACAATTATGAACCTGAATATGAGCATAATATGGGCGCTTTAAAGACAAAACATAACACTGAAGAAGTCCAACTGCAGACATTGGATCTGAGGAAAGTCTGGACGAACCTAAACCTTCTAACCCTGCTGCACAAACCAGACCTTTGGTTTGTGTTTGTGCAGCTTTCGTGCAGACTGTAAAGACTACTCTGGTGGGACTCAAACCCACAACCTTTGAATAACTGCTCCAGTGTTCAGCTAGAAGTCCAACGCACTGTCTATTGCACCACAGGGTCACATGTTCCCATGGAAACCCCATCCAAAGAGGCCAGTGTTTTAATAAATCTGTCTGGGAACCTAATGATGACAACGCTGCGTGACTAAATCACATTACAGTGAAAAATCATTACAATGAAAAATCATTACAGTGAAAAATCATTACAATGAAAAATCATTACAATGAAAAATCATTACAGTGAAAAATCATTACAGTGAAAAATCATTACAATGAAAAATCATTACAATGAAAAATCAAAAAATCATTACAATGAAAAATCATTACAATGAAAAATCATTACAGTGAAAAATCATTACAATGAAAAATCATTACAATGAAAAATCATTACAGTGAAAAATCATTACAGTGAAAAATCATTACAATGAAAAATCATTACAGTGAAAAATCATTACAATGAAAAATCATTACAATGAAAAATCATTACAGTGAAAAATCATTACAATGAAAAATCATTACAGTGAAAAATCATTACAATGAAAAATCATTACAATGAAAAATCATTACAGTGAAAAATCATTACAATGAAAAATCATTACAGTGAAAAATCATTACAATGAAAAATCATTACAGTGAAAAATCATTACAATGAAAAATCATTACAATGAAAAATCATTACAATGAAAAATCATTACAGTGAAAAATCATTACAATGAAAAATCATTACAGTGAAAAATCATTACAGTGAAAAATCATTACAGTGAAAAATCATTACAGTGAAAAATCATTACAATGAAAAATCATTACAGTGAAAAATCATTACAATGAAAAATGAGGCCCATTTGTGTGATGTCCTGTTGTGTTCTTTAACCCCTGAATGTAGCAGAAGTGGATGTTATATTTCACAGTTACAGCAGAAACACACACTGCATGCGGATAGCCATGAATTGTAGATTTGTGTCCAGATGCAATCCTTTTCCTTTCGGGAGAGTGTGTGTGTGTGTGTGTGTTCTCATTTAACTACATTCATGGGGTCCAAAAAACGGGAGTCCAGTATACTTGTGGGGTCCCGACAGCTTTGTGGGGCCAAAATGCTGGACAGCACAACATTAAAGGGCTGTTTGAGGGTTAAGACTTGGTTTTAGGATTAGGGATAGAATTAGGTTATGGTTAAGGTGAGGGTAAGGGTTAAGGTTAGGTATTTAGTTGTGATGGTTAAGGTTAGGGTGAGGGTTAAGGTTAGGCATTTAGTTTTGATGGTTAAAGTTAGGGTAAGGGTTAAGGTTAGGCATTTAGTTGTGATGGTTAAGGTTAGGGTGAGGGTTAAGGTTAGGCATTTAGTTGTGATGGTTAAGGTTAGGGTAAGGGTTAAGGTTAGGCATTTAGTTGTGATGGTAAATGTTAGGGTAAGGGTTAAGGTTAGGCATTTAGTTGTGATGGTTGAGGTGAGGGTAAGGGTTAAGGTTAGGCATTTAGTTGTGATGGTTAAGGTTAGGGTGAGGGTTAAGGTTAGGCATTTAGTTGTGATGGTAAATGTTAGGGTAAGGGTTAAGGTTAGGCATTTAGTTGTGATGGTTGAGGTGAGGGTAAGGGTTAAGGTTAGGCATTTAGTTGTGATGGTTAAGGTTAGGGTGAGGGTTAAGGTTAGGCATTTAGTTGTGATGGTAAATGTTAGGCTAAGGGTTAAGGTTAGGCATTTAGTTGTGATGGTTAAGGTGAGGGTAAGGGTTAAGGTTAGGCATTTAGTTGTTATGGTTAAGGTGAGGGTAAGTGGCTAAGGAATGCATTATGTCAATGACGGGTCCCCACAAAGATAGTGAGACGCACTATGTGTGTGTGTGTGGGTGTCTGTGTGTGTGGTGTGTGTGTCACTGTCTCTCTGTCGGCCGGCTGTCCGTTTATCTCTTCGCTCTAGACACAGTTGTTATTTCAAGACTGCCAAAATCACCATAATCCTGGTTGTTTTATTTTGAAATTTATTTTATTTTGTAAAGTCTATTCAATGTGAACTCATGTCACAGAGTGTGTGGTCAGTGCTGACTTGTGTTGAACGTAACCGTGTGTGTGTGTGTGTGTGTGTGTGTGTGTGTGTGTGTGTGTGTGTGTGTGTGTGTGTGTGTGTGTGTGTGTGTGTGTGTGTGTGTGTGTGTGTGTGTGTGTGTGTGTGTGTGTGTGTGTGTGTGGAGCTGGCCGACGCCATGAGCACAATGGAAACAGCAGGACAGAGTGGAGCTATTCTGTGTTTTTGTGTGTGTGTGTGTGTGCATGAAAGACAAAGAGAAGTACAGTGTTTTGTGTCTATTCAAAGACACACACACACACACACACACACCCACGCCCATAGTGAGACCACACACAGTGTACTGGCCTACATACGGTGATGATGTGAACATGTCTCACACACACACACACAAACACACTCACACTCACTTTCTTTCTAAAATTTCAATATTCTTTAACACTATTTTTATGTACAAATGATTTATTTAAGATGCGAAAGAACATGTTATTAGGGAAATCTTAGCGTAAAATCATTTCCTGATACGACCCTTAGTGACATTTTGAATATTTATTGAGCATCATGCTTGTGTTACGTAAGACTCAAAGCAGATTTTGGCAGATTTGCCAATTTTGAGACCCAGAAATTCCCCCAGAGAGAAATTGCAAATACAGCTGATCACAAGTGGCTTGTCATTAACTGCAGCGCCAGAAAGTTTGACTCTGGTGGGACTCGAACCCACAACCTTTGAATCACTTCCTCAGAGATTGACTAGAAGTCCAATGCGCTATCCATTGCGAAAGATGTTTGTCTGTGTTTGACCCATTTTCAAAAAGTTTCTATATCAGAATTTTGGGTTTCTTTCAACCAAATTTTAAAACAAAGTATAATGTGGATGGTTCCCTACAACGCTCCTCACAGGTTAAATAAATGATCAGTTCTCTACTTTCATTGAATGTGGGTGTTTTAGTCAATTTTATAGCATATGAAGAAAAAATTGATAATGATAGGTTGAAAAAAGGAGGGAAAAATGTCAAAAGCACAGAAAAAAGTGACTAAAGCATCAGAAATTGAGAAAAAGGAAAATTGATAGTTAAAGTTGAAAAACGTAGGGAAAAAAATGTGAAAAAAGCAGAAAAAAGTGGCAAAAACATGGAGTAAGTGACAAAAAACTTGGACAAAAGTGACAAAAACGTCAGGATAATCTTCAAATGCG
>NC_041333.1:38045346-38047846 GCF_004354835.1 Perca flavescens | reverse complement strand
ATTGTCTTTTATGGACTGGTTTGAAATTATCCTGTCCACACCATGGAGCACACTGAATTACACTGACAGGTTGTTTTACAGTCAAGTTTTTTATTTTTAACAGTGTTTATTTTTTATGTAATTTTTCATTTTTTCATCTACTGCACAGATGTGTGTGTGTGTGTGTGTGTGTGTGTGTGTGTGTGTGTGTGTGTGTGTGTGTGTGTGTGTGTGTGTGTGTGTGTGTGTGTGTGTGTGTGTGTGTAACATTATCAGAAACATGTTACTTCACAAAAACTTTTAAATATAAAGCACTTGTCACGAAACCTCTGAAAAATAAAACACTACCTTTAAACATGGGCTCCTGTGTTTCATTTCATTGATGCTCTTTTTATGTACCTTTGTTGCACAAGGCAGGCAGGAAATATGTAAAAAAGAAACTGTCAAGTTTGGATTTCATGTTTTCCCATTCTTCAGGGTTGAAGTGGACCCGCTCCAGGTGATGGTCCTGTTTGCACTGGACAAAGAAATCGCACCATGTCATACCGGTGATACCCATCTGTCCCACCATCTGGTAGTAATACTCATGGACTGTCTTCAGAGCATAGGTTCCATCGGGCTTGCAGTACAAGTATGCACAGTCTTTAAAACTGTCCTTGTCTGGACACTTGATTTCCAGAAGTCCGTGAGTTGGTTCTGCACTAATGTCACGCACTTTCCTATCAGGTGAGGTCCCCAGATGTGGGGCATGGGGGTTAATTACAAACCCGCAAGGGTAGATTTCATTGCCAGTGATTTCCTTGTATTCAGCAGCAGCAACTGGCTCCATTTCAAGGCCTCTCTTCATTGTTTTAGTTTGTGTCAACTGTTTCTCCTTCATGTTGGCTGCCAAACTGTCAAAATCTCTCACCCTGGAGCAGATTCTTTTGAATGATGATGATGTCAGGCGTTTGGCTCGTACTTGATGCCAGGTCTTGCTACTGCTTTGTCCTCTGGTTTCCATCTCTAGATGCTTTGCATCAGACAGTGTGACAGCCAGGCCACCATAGAAGAATGTTTCAGTATCATCTAGAGCAGTGCTAAATGAGCATGGCTGTGGAGGTAGAGGAAGTTCAGGGTCATTTTCACTGAAAATGGACAGTGGACGTTGAGTCTGGTAAGTTAATACAGAACCCCGGGGAAGGTCCCCAAATTCTGTGGAGACCAGATCAGCAGGCTGCTTACAGTTTGCTTCCAGTAACTTTAACATCTGGCTCTTACTGCCGATTTTAGCCAGGTTGCTACGAAGAGTCTCTGCAAATTCAGCACTTGGTAATGGAAGTGGCACAGGACAATACAAATTAGATACAATCCCCTTAGTAGAGTGCTGCTTTTTCTTTGGTGGTGCATTAGCCAATGGTGGTTTAACTTTGGATACTGTCACAGTGCTAACTGCTCTTGGGGTGAGACCTAATGTCCTTGATGGAACATGCCAGGCTTGAGGTAGAGATGTTTTGCTTGCAGTTGGGGGGACAGATGCATACCCCATTTTTATATAGTGGGCCAGCGTGTAGAGCAGTCCTATTAGGTGATTGCACTGTCCCAAGCCAGCTTTACAGTTGCAGGTGGTCTTGCCAATGAATGGCTCCTCGAAGGACAGCTCCACCTTTAAGAATAATCAAACAAGTTTAAGAACACATTCACATTTAGATAGGTATACAAACATATTTTTCTAAACGTCTGGTCCAGATCCAAACAGTCATGGTAACTAAGGATTTAAAAGAAAATGTAACTGGCCTAGCAAAGTAGGTGGTGATATAAATACCTAACATGAATTTACAGAGCATGGTGATGTACACTGAGTGTGCATTTAATTAGGTACAACTGGCGTTTTCATGTTCCAGCAATGAAAGCATAACAGTCAATGTTTAAGTTGCTAGGTTTGTTCTAGACATCAGACATGATACTGATTAATACAGCTTGCAGGGTACCTAATATGTTGGACACTCACTGTACTAAAACCCAGGGTTGGGGAATAACAGTAATTTGACAAGCGGTTTGACACCAGCTGTTTATTAAAATAAGATATTTTTGAGGCCGAGATGCATATAAGTTTCAAAGTAATTAAATGATGTTACTGGGTTTGTGCATCCCTGTGAACGACATTACTGATTCGTTTTTAGCATCTGTGTTACCTGTGAGACCTGAAGAGTACCTTCCCCAACCCTACTTAACACCGCTGTGTAAACTGAGCAACACATGCCTGTAAACAAACTTACTTATACTTAATATTTATTAACTTAAATAACCAACAGTAGCACCCTGCCTTGCTTTGTAGTGACACATTGGAAACAAGCCATTTTGACTGATGGTTCCAATACACTTTTAGCTAAAGATCACATTAACTGCACATATGTTATTTTTAGTCTAGCAGGGAAAGATGAACTGTTGATATGAACGATCAAAATGAACATTTGAACGTTTAGCAAGCATCTTTGTTCTAGCAGTGGCACCACTCCGCAAACGGAGCAGTTTGTCCACA
>NC_041333.1:38032846-38035346 GCF_004354835.1 Perca flavescens | reverse complement strand
CTGTATTATTATTGCATGTCTCTTATAGCTTTGTCACTCATAAAGCTCCACAAATGTCAGCAAAAAAGGTCCTTAGTCATGATAGGAGAAAGACTAACCTGACTCCGCCAGATGGATCGCTTCCCATTAGCTCGGCGTATCCACCTGGGAACTTACTGTTGGAGAACTTTTGGGAAGAGGGCAAAAATCCTGGTTAGCTGATTGGATAAACCATCCGTCTATCTACCACCTATAGTTGGTGATAGACGGGCCAAATCAACCAATCAGATCAAGGAAGCGTACGAAAATACAACCACAAGCCAGGCTAACCCTGCTGCTGCAGGCAAAGCATAGCTCGTTAGCTCAGCAAGCTAGCAACATGTCGGTAAAGGAGATTTGCCGTTTGTGTAACGAGAATTTACAAATAAAAGGCCCCATTTCAGGTTCCCGCTCCGTATTCCAAAAGAAGGATCCAAAGAAAAAGCATTAGCAAGCGGCTAACAGAATTAGGGCTACCGCTGTCTGACAATCCTGGTCAGCTGATTGGATAAACCATCTGTCTATCACCACCTTGGTGATAGACGCTTCTTGTGGCTTCACACCTAAACCCGCCTCAAAACTCAACGCTGATTGGTCGATCGTTTGGCTCAACGGCCTCAAATTGTCTCTATCTCAAGATGCCAGACTGATCTGTGAGTGGAAAACTGGAGCTCAGCCAGATCAGGACTCTCTCACGAGGCTAGTTTAACTTTAAGAAGGAGAAAGCCACAAAAACGTTGAAAAAAGCGCCAAAAAAACATTAAAAAAAGGCAACAAAATAGTCAAAAAAAGCGCCAAAAAAAGCAACCAGACGGTTGGAAAAAAGCACCTAAAGCATCGAAAAAAAAGAACCAAAAACGTCGGGACAAATACTTGGTGGGCAATAATGTATCGTGAACCTAAATTGTTATGTGGGCCTGGAACTAAATCTGCCAGGGCCCGGGTTCGGCCCTCGGGCCTTATGTTTGACACGAGTTCAGGAACACGGCCGATGACGAGAAGATGCGGGAGATTTTAACCCTCATGTCGTCCTCGGGTCAAATATGACCAGTTTTTCAAAGTTTTTTTTTATATCCGAAATATGGGACGCTGAAATACGTGTCAAATATGTCCAAAAAAGTGACAAAACGTTGGGAAAAGCACCAAAAACAACCATGAAAACTTGAAAAACACCGGAAGAAAATGTCAAAAATGTTTGAGAAAGCGCCCAAAACTTCAATATAGTGACAAAAAGGGAAAATAAGCGACAAAAACAACAGAAAAAGTGACGAAAATGTTGGAAAAACCCACAAAAAATGACAACAGTGTTTTTTGCATAGTCGAGGGGAAGACAACACAAGGGTTAAGAGAATAAGTCAAATATTGTGACTGTATTATAGCGTGTCTAATATAGCTTTCTCTTCTACAGTTTGGGTCTGAAAAAGACCCCAAAAAAGCCGCCAAAAAGTTCCTTAGCCATCATAGAAAAAAAGCGCCACAAACATCAGAAAAAGTGGCAAAAACCTTGAAAAAAAGCACCCAAAACATCAGGAAAAGTGGCAAAAACATTGAAAAAAAGACCCAAAAACATCAAAAAAAGTGGCAAAAACGTTGAAAAAAGCGCTCAAAACATCAGGAAAAGTGGCAAAAATGTTGAAAAACTGCCCAAAATGTAATGAAAAGTAACAGAAACGTTGAAAAAAACACCCAAAACATCGGAAAAAGTGGCAAAAATGTTGACAAACCGCCCAAAATGTCGTTTAAAAGTGAGAAAAAAGTTGAAAAAAGCGCCCAAAACATTGAAAAAAATGGCAAAAACATTGAAAAAAGCACCCAAAACATTGGGAAAAGTGGCAAAAACCTTGAAAAAAGTGGCAAAAATGTCGTTAAAAGTGACAAAAACTGTGGGAAAAAAAACCAAATCTGCGGAAAAGATCTGCGAGGTGCCGGGTTCCTTAAAAGTTCCTTAAAAGTTCCTTAAAAGTTCCTTAGTCATCATAGGAGAAAGCCACAAAAACCTTAAAGAGAAGAAACAAAGATGTCGGAAAAAAGGGGCAATAACTAGGGTGGTGTTCACTACTGACTGCAGCAGCGAATGTAAACACAAGGAACAATCTGTGTGTGTGTGTGTGTGTGTGTGTGTGTGTGTGTGTGTGTGTGTGTGTGTGTGTGTGTGTGTGTGTGTGTGTGTGTGTGTGTGTGTGTGTGTGTGTGTGCTGTCAGGAGGTCAAAGGTCCCATCAGTCTCCTCTGTGCTGCTAACGACAACAGTGTGAAAGGACTCACTTCCTGTCTCTGTCTCTGTCAACATGTCACTTTATCTCTGCTGCAGACTGAACACACACACACACACAGAGACACAAGGACACACACACACACACACACACAGTCACACACACACACAGAGACACACACACACACACAGTCACACAGAGACACACACACACACATACACACACACAAAGACACACACACGCACAGACACAGACACACACAGAGACACA
>NC_041333.1:38022846-38025346 GCF_004354835.1 Perca flavescens | reverse complement strand
TTTCTTGCTACAACTAGCAGCTAGCAGCTACTACCACACTACTGTTTACCTTTTCCTGCTACAACTAGCAGCTAGCAGCTACTACCACACTACTGTTTACCTTTTCCTGCTACAACTAGCAGCTAGCAGCTACTACCGCACTACTGTTTACCTTTTCTTGCTACAACTAGCAGCCAGCAGCTACTACCACACTACTGTTTACCTTTTCCTGCTACAACTAGCAGCTAGCAGCTACTACCACACTACTGTTTACCTTTTCCTGCTACAACTAGCAGCTAGCAGCTACTACCGCACTACTGTTTACCTTTTCTTGCTACAACTAGCAGCTACTACCGCACTACTGTTTACCTTTTCCTGCTACAACTAGCAGCTACTACCGCACTACTGTTTACCTTTTCTTGCTACAACTAGCAGCTAGCAGCTACTACCGCACTACTGTTTACCTTTTCTTGCTACAACTAGCAGCTAACAGCTACTACCGCACTACTGTTTACCTTTTCCTGCTACAACTAACAACTAGCAGCTACTACCGCACTACTGTTTACCTTTTCTTGCTACAACTAGCAGCTACTACCGCACTATTGTTTACCTTTTCTTGCTACAACTAGCAACTAGCAGCTACTTCCGCACTACTGTTTACCTTTTCTTGCTACAACTAGCAGCTACTCCCGCACTACTATTTACCTTTTCTTGCTACAACTAGCAGCTAGCAGCTACTACCGCACTACTGTTTACCTTTTCTTGCTACAACTAGCAGCTACTTCCGCACTACTATTTACCTTTTCTTGCTACAACTAGCAGCTAGCAGCTACTACCGCACTACTGTTTACCTTTTCTTGCTACAACTTGCAGCTAGCAGCTACTCCCGCACTACTGTTTACCTTTTCTTGCTACAACTAGCAGCTACTTCCGCACTACTATTTACCTTTTCTTGCTACAACTAGCAGCTAGCAGCTACTACCGCACTATTGTTTACCTTTTCTTGCTACAACTAGCAACTAGCAGCTACTTCCGCACTACTGTTTACCTTTTCTTGCTACAACTAGCAGCTACTCCCTTTTCTATTTTTACCTTTTCTTGCTACAACTAGCAGCTAGTAGCTACTACCGCACTACTGTTTACCTTTTCTTGCTACAACTAGCAGCTACTTCCGCACTACTATTTACCTTTTCTTGCTACAACTAGCAGCTAGCAGCTACTACCGCACTACTGTTTACCTTTTCTTGCTACAACTTGCAGCTAGCAGCTACTCCCGCACTACTGTTTACCTTTTCTTGCTACAACTAGCAGCTAGCAGCTACTACCACACTACTGTTTACCTTTTCTTGCTACATCTAGCAGCTAGCAGCTACTACCGCACTACTGTTTACCTTTTCTTGCTACAACTTGCAGCTAGCAGCTACTCCCGCACTACTGTTTACCTTTTCTTGCTACAACTAGCAGCTACTACCGCACTACTGTTTACCTTTTCTTGCTACAACTAGCAGCTAGCAGCTACTACCGCACTACTGTTTACCTTTTCTTGCTACAACTAGCAGCTACTACCGCACTACTGTTTACCTTTTCCTGCTACAACTAGCAGCTAGCAGCTAGCAGCTACTACCGCACTACTGTTTACCTTTTCTTGCTACAACTAGCAGCTAGCAGCTACTACCACACTACTGTTTTTTGGGGGGGGGGGGGTACACTTCAAGACGTGACATGACCTGTCCTCTGGAGGACATAGCCACACCACCGTGGATTGTTATTGGGGTGATTATCACAGAAGCCTGTCTGAATACACTCACAGGACGGCAGCTAGCATCTAACGGCTATCAGCTAGCAGGGCAAGCTAGCTACGGGCACGTACCGTAGTTCACTGGCTGAGCCGATGCATCTCTCTAATGGATGCCTGAACGCATCCCAGCTCTGGGAAATAATTCATCACAAGTTAATCCATGCAGTAAATCACGGAGTGTCTATGATCAGTATTAACCACACATAATGTAACATCTATCCATCGTCTTATCTGTGATTATATTCACTGCTGACCGGTGGATACTTCGACGCGATGGGCAGTAGCTAGCGAGCAGTCCAAAGCTAGCAGAGCGATATGGCTCTGGCTGCAGCTAGCTGGTCGGCTAACCGGGGTAGGAGCTCCGCAGACCCGCATTTAATTCAGTTGTTTGGCCTTTCTGAAGCTAGTTTCCGTGCCATGTCATCTGTAATTTAAGCAATATTTTTTGTATGTGTGTTAAGTTAAATGATCAAGGGAACGGCTTACTTTTTGGGATATGTAGGTCACTGAATAACCGATGATAGTTATGTGGGACCTGTTAGCAGGAACAGCTGGTTAGCACGGCAGCTAGCTGGGTGAGGAAGTTTTATTATTATTATTTATCAGTCATTTAAAACAGAAAGGCAATACATACGCATGCTTGTGTTGGTGAGGATTACTCTGCAGATTGTGTACGTGAGAACAAGAACAGCGAACACACTCGCTTGACTCATAGGTTTGACT
>NC_041333.1:38010346-38017846 GCF_004354835.1 Perca flavescens | reverse complement strand
GGGGGACAAATAAAATAACTTGACTGCATTAAAAAGAGCGAGAGATCGGCTTTTTGAAGCGTGAAGGCTACCATAGCTGTAATACGTACCTTTGAACTGCGTGGCGCGAGAGAGTTGATTGATATATGATCTCAACGCTTAGACGGGAGAAATTCCCACACATTGGACCTTTTAAAACAAACGATCAGTTCACTACTTTCATTGAATTTGGGTGTTTTATTCAATTTTATTAGCATGTAAAGAAAAATTCATAATAGAGCGTTAGAAAAAACGTAGGAATTTTTTTTTTTTAAACACAAAAAAGTGACAAAAAACATCGGAAAATGTGCCAAAAAAAGGTCAAACAATTGCAGAAAACATATTGACAGAAACTTGACAAAAAGTGTCAAAAACATTTACATTTTGACTAGCGATGGTCCAATACCAGTATCGGTATCGGCACCGATACTGCCTAAAACAATATTTTTTTTATGTAGAAATCCTAAATAGATTCAGTATTATGGCCTACAGAGAGGAAGTTATGATAAGACACATGAGAGAAACAGCCTAACTATTATTATATTGTTCTATATCTATGTAGTATACAGCTGTTAAAACATGATAAAATATATGACACACTGGTATCGGATCGGTACTTGGTATCATGTATTGGTAATGACTGGTTACTTTGCACTTTATTGTTGTTTTTTGTATTTATTTTGTCATTCTGACGGGGTTTTTAGATGTTATTGATGTGGTTTGTACGCTAGGACACGTCGGTGAAAGTCGGTCACTAGTGAATATTTTTTGGGGGCTTCTAGTCCACTGGTTTTCAGGTCTCGCCCCATCTCATTCTGTACTGTATATCTCTGTTGTTTTTTTCATGTATTGTAATCAGGGCCATCTCTAATTTTGACCCAGAAAAAACTAAAAGTTGCATCATGGTCAACGAAGACACAGCACAAGGGTTAAAAAACAAATCTTTTAGCTCTGTTTGTGCCGTTTGAGTTAATGGTCCCATGGCCTGGAAAGAGACTTCAGATACAGTATTAGGGGACCACTAAGGTCTATATAAAAGTTCAAAAAGTATTAGGGGACCAAAGGTCTTTTAGAGACTTCTACAGTTTAGGGGACCACTAAGGTCTTATAAAAGAGACTTCAGATACAGTATTAGGGGACCCATGGTCTATAAAAAGAGACTTCAGATACAGTATTAGGGGACCACTAAGGTCTATATAAAAGAGACTTCAGATACAGTATTAGGGGACCACTAAGGTCTATATAAAAGAGACTTCAGATACAGTATTAGGGGACCACTAAGGTCTATATAAAAGAGACTTCAGATACAGTATTAGGGGACCACTAAGGTCTATATAAAAGAGACTTCTTCAGATACAGTATTAGGGGACCACTAAGGTCTATATAAAAGAGACTTCAGATACAGTATTAGGGGACCACTAAGGTCTATATAAAAGAGACTTCAGATACAGTATTAGGGGACCACTAAGGTCTATATAAAAGAGACTTCAGATACAGTATTAGGGGACCACTAAGGTCTATATAAAGAGACTTCAATACAGTATTAGGGGACCACTAAGGTCTATATAAAAGAGACAGATACAGTATTAGGGGACCACTAAGGTCTATATAAAAGAGACTTCAGGGGACCACTAAGGTCTATATAAAAGAGATACAGTATTAGGGGACCACTAAGGTCTATATAAAAGAGACTTCAGATACAGTATTAGGGGACCACTAAGGTCTATATAAAAGAGACTTCAGAGACAGATACAGTCTATATAAAAGGGAGACCATTAAGGGACCACTAAGGTCTATATAAAAGAGACTTCAGATACAGTATTAGGGGACCACTAAGGTCTATATAAAAGAGACTTCAGATACAGTATTAGGGGACCACTACAGATACAGTATTAGGGGACCACTAAGGTCTATATAAAAGAGACTTCAGATACAGTATTAGGGGACCACTAAGGTCTATATTAAAGAGACTTCATACAGTATTAGGGGACCAAATATAAAAGAGACTTCAGATACAGTATTAGGGGACCACTAAGGTCTATATAAAAGAGACTTCAGATACAGTATTAGGGGACCACTAAGGTCTATATAAAAGAGACTTCAGATACAGTATTAGGGGACCACTAAGGTCTATATAAAAGCATCCAAAGAGGACCATGTCATGGGGACCTTTAAGTGGAACTTTGCGATTTGCATTTGAAACTGATTAGTTAGTTTCTGATTGGTTCCAACAGATTTTAACGGTACTTGTTTTCCTTCTCTCTCTCTGTCTGTCTCTCTCCAGCCGCCAAGCGTCCCTCCTCAGTCTCGTCTCTGAGTGGGATTGTGGGTAGGATGACGTCGTCCGGCGATCGAGGCGCCTCGTCCTCCTCCTGCACCTCCGTCAACACCGTGTGCTCTGACGGCGAGCGCCCGGCCTCCCTCTCCCTCTCCTCCTCCGCCTCCTCCGTCTCCCTGCAGGACACCTCCAACTCCTCCTCTTCCTCCTCCTCCTCTTCCTCGCTGCCGTACGGCGCCGTGCCGACCTACAGCGCCTGCTCCTCCTGCACGCCGAAGAGGAACGGCTCGGACATCAGCCTGGACCTCACGCCCCTTGTCTCGCCACACGCAGGAGGAGTTCCTGCAGGAGGAGGAGGAGGAGTCTGTGTAGCCAAGGCGACAGGTGGAGGTAACCCTAACGGACATGTAGCCAATCCAGTGGCGGCGGCGGCGGCTGTGGCGGGGGCAGTCGTGGTCGCGCCCAGACAGTTTTCGCGGCTGGAGCGAGTCGTCCTGGAGATCGTAGAGACCGAACAAGCCTATGTCCGAGATCTGAAGAGCATCGTGGAGGTAAGAACCAGAGTTAATGACGAACTCGTCTACATCTGTACGTTTCCGGCCTTTTCCCAACTTTTTGGGGTCGCTTTTTTTCAATGTATTTGTCGCTGGCTGAGGAACTTTTTTTGGGGGGCTTTATGAGGCCCAAAACATACAGTACAGGCCAAAAGTCTGCACACACCTTCTCATTCAATGCGTTTCCTTTTTATTTTCATGACTATTTACATTGTAGATTCTCACTGAAGGCATCAAAACTATGAATGAACACATATGGAATTATGTACTTAACAAAAAAGTGTGAAATAACTGAAAACATGTCTTATATTTAAGATTATTCAAAGTAGCCACCCTTTGCTTTTTTTGATAACTCAGCAAACCCTTGGTGTTCTCTCAATGAGCTTCATGAGGTAGTCACCTGAAATGGTTTTACCTCCACAGGTGTGCTTTGTCAGGGTTAATTAGTGGAATTATTTCCCTTATTAATAAAAAAGCAAAGGGTGGCTACTTTGAAGAATCTAAAATATAAGACATGTTTTCAGTTATTTCACACTTTTTTGTTAAGTACATAATTCCATATGTGTTCATTCATAGTTTTGATGCCTTCAGTGAGAATCTACAATGTAAATAGTCATGAAAATAAAAAGGAAACACATTGAATGAGAAGGTGTGTCCAAACTTTTGGCCTGTACTGTAAGTGAGAAGATTACAGTATATGAAACGTGCAATAATACAGTCAAAATATTTGACTTTTTCTCTTAAATAAACACATGTCAGTAAACTCTACATGTCTGGCCCCCGATGTGATTCTCATTCTCCAGTGTGGCGATGTAGTGAAGTTGAGTTTGACACCTCTGCACTAGTCCATATCGCGATTTTGATGAAATTGCGATTAATTTGTGCAAGCCCTACAGCTAAATGTCAAGGTCGACAGAGAAGTGGAGCTCGTGAATACCATAGACCGTATATATAAACTGGAGCAGCAGACCCCGTGTCTCTGGACCAGGAGACCAGTGGAGGATATCAGAAGTCTCTTTCCCGGTGCTGGCTGAGTGTTACTGAGCAGCCTCCGACTGAGCTTGAAGACGTAGATGTGACGTGAGCAATGTGTCTGAAAGTGTGAAGTCTTCTGGTAGCTGTGAGAGAGAAATCTCAATCATTCCCAATCTTACAGAGACGGAGAGCGTAGGTATATGTAAGGAGATAACATAGACACAGGCTAATTACTGATCACTAACATGCTAGTTAACATTAGTAATTAAACCTAAACAGATAATGGAAGTCCAAACTGCCTGTGAGCTTCTCCTGTACTATACGGTAATTCCTCTCGTGGTTATGACCCAATCGTTAGCCTATTTTTATAAAAGCGTCTGCTACGGAGCCATAACGTGAGCTACAAGGTAATGGAGCCTTTTATACATTGTCGTGTATTTGACAGAAACTTCGAAAAAAGTGACAAAAGTGTCAAAAAAGACGACCAAAACGTTTTATTAATTATTTTTTACATTTTGACCCAGGATATTTCCTTCTGTATTGACAGCTGGTGCAATAATTGAAAATCGATAATTATGTGTTGTAATTTTTTTTAAATTACATTCATATATCTCGCATTTATGTCAAAACCTCGAGACTTTCAAACATGACAATGTCATTTATTAAGATCTATTCGTGTCTAAATGACATATGAACATCTTTTCCTATTCTATTTGGCCTTCCAACACACCAACACACAAGTATAAATCCCAACAATGGAGGCCACTTGCGTGTAGGCTATGGCGTGGTATGTTATTACTGTAGGGTTTTTGCTGCGGCTAACAAGCCTGGCATAGTTGTGTAACATTTACTGTCGTCCATCCTTCTCTGTCGCTCACTGCAAAGGAGGATGTGAGCAATCAGCACTTTGTGAAGTGTCAACATGGGCCAACAGAAGTTCCCTTCGAGGCCTCTGTTAACATCTGTAACTAACACGAGATTACAGTGGGGGAAGTGACCTCAGCGCTGTGGTAATGTACAGCACAGGTTCAGGGTGTTACACTGAGGTGATGTGTGTGTGTGTGTGTGTGTGTGTGTGTGTGTGTGTGTGTGTGTGTGTGTGTGTGTGTGTGTGTGTGTGTGTGTGTGTGTGTTTGGGGAGGAACTAGCTGTAGCCCAGATTTACTGGCCAGGTGTGAATGCCTCTGGGCCAGTTTACCTGCAGCTGGCCTCCACACACACACACACACACACCTCCGCCCACTATTCACCATAAATGGGCAAACACATTAATTATTGGCTCAGGTTTTTAGGAAGCTTGTATTACATTTTCTTTGGCTGAGGAAAACGGATTGATTGGCTGAAGCTTCTGCCAGCCTGTCTGTCGTCATCGTCATCATCGTCATCGTCGTCATCGTCATCATCGTCATCGTCGTCATCGTCGTCATTGTCGTCATTGTCTCCCTCTCTGTTTCCTTCTGGCTGAAACGTCACTTTCCTGATGTTCTGTTTACAGTTTTTACATTTTCTCCTTCCTCACTGTTTATTCATGGCATGTGTGCTGTTTGCATGTTTATATGCAGCAGGTCTGAAACAGACGACTCCCCCCTATGACTCCCTATGACACCCTATGACTCCCTACTACTCCCTAAGACTTCACAAAGACTCCCTATGTCTCCCTATGACTCCCTATGTCTCCCTACAACTCCCTATGTCTCCTTATGACTCCATATCACTCCCTATGTCTCCCTAAAACTCTCTATGACTCCCTATGACACCCTATGACTCCCTACTACTCCATAAGACTTCACAAAGACTCCCTATGTCTCCCTATGTCTCCCTATGACTCCCTATGTCTCCCTAAAACTCTCTATGACTCCCTATGACACCCTATGACTCCCTACTACTCCCTAAGACTTCACAAAGACTCTCTATGTCTCCCTATGACTCCCTATGTCTCCCTACAACTCCCTATGTCTCCCTAAAACTCTCTATGACTCCCTATGACACCCTATGACTCCCTACTACTCCCTACGACTTCACAAAGACTCCCTATGTCTCCCTATGACTCCCTATGTCTCCCTACAACTCCCTATGTCTCCTTATGACTCCATATCACTCCCTATGACACCCTATGACTCCCTACTACTCCCTAAGACTTCACAAAGACTCCTTATGTCTCCCTATGACTCCCTATGTCTCCCTACAACTCCCTATGACTCCCTATGACTCCCTATGTCTCCCTATGTCTCCCTACAACTCCCTATGACTCCCTATGACTCTCTACTGCTCCCTACATTTTCCTTATGACTCCCTACAACTCCCTTTGACTTTCTAAAACTTCCTAGGTTTCCTTTGGCTCCTTAAGACTCCCTAACCCTCTCTATGACTCCATATCACTCTCTATGACTCCCTATGACTCCCTATGACTCCCTACTACTCTCTATCCATCTCTATGACTCCCGATGGCTCCCTACTACTCTCTACCCATCTCTCTGACTCCCTACTACTCTCTACCCCTCTCTATGACTCCATTTCACTCCCTATGACTTCCTATGGCTGTCTACTACTCTCTACCCCTCTTTATGACTCCCTATGTCTCCCTACTACTCTCTACCCCTCTCTATGACTCCCTATGACTCCCTATGTCTCCCTACTACTCTCTACCCCTCTATGACTCCCTATGACTCCCTATGTCTCCCTACTACTCTCTACCCTTCTCTATGACTCCCTATGACTCCCTATATCTCCCTACTACTCTCTACCCCTCTCTATGACTCCCTATGACTCCCTATGTCTCCCTACTACTCTCTACCCGTCTCTATGACTCCCTATGACTCCCTATGTCTCCCTACTACTCTCTACCCTTCTCTATGACTCCCTATGACTCCCTATATCTCCCTACTACTCTCTACCTCTCTCTATGACTCCCTATGACTCCTTACGACTCTCTTTCACTCTCTACAACTCACTGCACCAAATCTGCTGACTTGGTGCTTCGATTGTGTGTGTGTGTGTGTGTGTGTCATCTATCATTTGTCCAGGTGCACCAGGCATTGTGTGTGTGTGTGTGTGTGTGTGTGTGTGTGTGTGTGTGTGTGTGTGTGTGTGTGTGTGTGTGTGTGTGTGTGTGTGCCGCTTCCATCTGTCAGATTGGAGTGTGAAACATCCTTTTGAAGTAAAAGAAAGAATTTACTGCTGCTTTTATCCTCTGCCATGTCACACACACACACACACACACACACACACACACACACACACATCAGCTGTCTGTCAGTTTCTTCTCCGGTGTTCCACAGCTGTCTGTCACCTTCTCTTTCTCTCTTTCTCTCTTTCTCTCTTTCTCTCTTTCTCTCTTTCTCTCTTTCTCTCTTTCTCTCTCTGTTCATCCACACCCAGAGGTCATTATCAGTGTATCCATTCACACATGGTAACTTATCAAAAAAAAGCATCTTAAGCATATTTTTATGAAGCTTTATGAACGTTTTTCAAGGTATTTGCTGTTTGTTTTGAGGTTTTTGCCACTTTTTATGCCATTTTGACACCTTTTTTCGAAAGTTTTTATCATGCGTTTTTGCCGTTTCTTTGACATTTTGATTGCTTTTTAATTTGGTTGCATTAGACCAGTGGTTCTCAAACTTTTTTAAATAGTGTAATAATGTGTTGAATTGTTTCTTTAAGCCAAGTACCCCCCTG
>NC_041333.1:38005346-38007846 GCF_004354835.1 Perca flavescens | reverse complement strand
GGATGGGGGGTGGGTAGACGAGAAAGCAAGAGGGAAAGAAGGAGGAGGGGATCAATGTTGGGATTGAAGGGAGATTGTGGAACAAGAAAGGGAAAGGGGGGGAAAGTAGAAAAACAGAGGGAGGTAGCGTGCATGGGCAGGAGAAGGAAAGAAAGGAAATAAAGAAAGAAGTGGAGAAAGAAACGGAAAAGGACAAGATGACAGCGGAGAATGTGAAAGAGAAAAGAGAGGAGGTGAATTCTGGGTCGCGGGGGGAGGATTTGGGGAAGAAGAAGGGAAATAAAGAGCGGAGAGAACACAAAAAAGAAAAGTGGGGGATTGGAGAAAGAGAGAGACTGCTTCTCCTTTAGTTTCTGCAGCTGTCGGAGTCCATGGGGTCTGGTTTCATCTTCAGTCTGCAGCGAATTATATTAACATGACATCAACGTTATTCAACACCAGGGAAATAGGTGCAAGCAGAAGTATTAGAAGGTGGAGAAGTTGGAGAAGTTGGAGAAGTATCAGAAGTATCAGAAGTATCAGAAGTATCAGAAGTATCAGAAGTTGCAGAAGTTGCAGAAGTATCAGAAGTATCAGAAGTTGCAGAAGTTGCAGAAGTTGCAGAAGTATCTGAAGTATCAGAAGTGGCAGAAGTTGCAGAAGTATCAGAAGTATCAGAAGTTGCAGAAGTTGCAGAAGTTGCAGAAGTATCAGAAGTATCAGAAGTTGCAGAAGTATCAGAACTTGCAGAAGTTGCAGAAGTTGGAGAAGTTGCAGAAGTTGCAGAAGTTGCAGAAGTTGCAGAAGTATCAGAAGTTGCAGAAGTATCAGAAGTATCAGAAGTTGCAAAAGTATCAGAAGTTGCAAAAGTTTCAGAAGTTGCAGAAGTATCAAAAGTATCAGAAGTATCAGAAGTTGCAGAAGTTGCGGAAGTATCAGAAGTTGCAGAAGTTGCAGAAGTTCCAGAAATTGCAGACATTGCAGACGTTGCAGAAGTATCAGAAGTTGCAGAAGTATCAGAAGTTGCAGAAGTTTCAAAAGTATCAGAAGTATCAGAAGTTGCGGAAGTATCAGAAGTTGCAGAAGTTGCAGAAGTTGGAGAAGTTCCAGAAATTGCAGACATTGCAGACGTTGCAGAAGTTGCAGAAGTATCAGAAGTTGCAGAAGTATCAGAAGTATCAGAAGTTACAAAAGTTGCAGACATTGCAGACGTTGCAGAAGTATCAGAAGTATCAGAAGTTGCAGAAGTATCAGAAGTATCAGACGTTGCAGAAGTATCAGAAGTTGCAGAAGTATCACAAGTTGCAGAAGTATCAGAAGTATCAGAAGTATCAGAAGTTGCAGAAGTATCAGAAGTATCAGAAGTTGCAGAAGTTGCAGAAGTATCAGAAGTATCAGAAGTATCAGAAGTTGCAGAAGTATCAGAAGTATCAGAAGTTGCAGAAGTATCAGAAGTATCAGACGTTGCAGAAGTATCAGAAGTTGCAGAAGTATCAGAAGTTGCAGAAGTATCAGAAGTTGCACAAGTATCAGAAGCTGCACAAGTATCAGAAGTTGCACAAGTATCAGAAGCTGCACAAGTATCAGAAGTTGCAGAAGTTGCTGACATTGCAGAAGTTGCAGAAGTTGCAGAAGCTGCAGAAGCTGCAGAAGTTGCAGAAGTATCAGAAGTATCAGAAGTTGCAGAAGTTGCAGAAGTATCAGAAGTATCAGAAGTTGCAGAAGTATCAGAAGTATCAGAAGTATCAGAAGTTGCAGAAGTTGCAGAAGTATCAGAAGTATCAGAAGTTGCAGAAGTATCAGAACTTGCAGAAGTTGCAGAAGTTGGAGAAGTTGCAGAAGTTGCAGAAGTTGCAGAAGTATCAGAAGTTGCAGAAGTATCAGAAGTTGCAGAAGTATCAGAAGTTGCAAAAGTATCAGAAGTTGTAAAAGTATCAGAAGTTGCAGAAGTATCAAAAGTATCAGAAGTATCAGAAGTATCAGAAGTTGCAGAAGTTGCGGAAGTAGCAGAAGTTGCAGAAGTTGGAGAAGTTCCAGAAATTGCAGAAGTATCAGAAGTTGCAGAAGTATCAGAAGTTGCAGAAGTATCAGAAGTTGCAGAAGTATCAGAAGTATCAGAAGTTACAAAAGTTGCAGACATTGCAGACGTTGCAGAAGTATCAGAAGTATCAGAAGTTGCAGAAGTATCAGAAGTATCAGACGTTGCAGAAGTATCAGAAGTTGCAGAAGTATCACAAGTTGCAGAAGTATCAGAAGCTGCACAAGTATCAGAAGTATCAGAAGTTGCAGAAGTATCAGAAGTTGCAAAAGTATCAGAAGTTGCAGAAGTATCAAAAGTATCAGAAGTATCAGAAGTTGCAGAAGTTGCGGAAGTAGCAGAAGTTGCAGAAGTTGGAGAAGTTCCAGAAATTGCAGACATTGCAGACGTTGCAGAAGTTGCAGAAGTATCAGAAGTTGCAGAAGTATCAGAAGTTGCAGAAGTATCAGAAGTATCAGAAGTTACAAAAGTTGCAGACATTGC
>NC_041333.1:37995346-37997846 GCF_004354835.1 Perca flavescens | reverse complement strand
AAGCAAAGGGTGGCTACTTTGAAGAATCTAAAATATAAGACATGTTTTCAGTTATTTCACACTTTTTTGTTAAGTACATAATTCCATATGTGTTCATTCATAGTTTTGATGCCTTCAGTGAGAATCTACAATGTAAATAGTCATGAAAATAAAAACGAAACGCATTGAATGAGAAGGTGTGTCCAAACTTTAGGCCTGTACTGTACATATATATACAGTATATATATATACAGTATATATATATATATATATATATATATATATATATATACTGTCTAAGTGCTTGAAGTGTGCAAGTAGGCGCTACTTTAACTAAACGTTTAATTTTAAACGTTTGCCTCCTCACAGCGTCTTGCCAGTCGTACAGATTCTGACTCTGATAACCAGCTCTGAGTTTCTCGGTCACTTCCTGTTTTTCTCGTGTGCTGTTTCCTGTTTGGCTTCCCGTCTCATGGCAGCGCCCGCTGACTGACAGCGCTGGTGGTTTTCCTGTTCGCACCGTTAGCTCCGATCTCAGCGTCTGATATGACTACGTGTGTGCTCTCCGGTAGGTGAGGGAGAGGCCGGAAGCTGAGTCTCATCAGGCTTGTTAAAGGAGACCTTTTATTGCAGTTTATCAGGTTCTATTAGAACATTTTTACATGCTTTAATGTTCAAAAAACACTGATTTTTGTTCATATTGGCCACGATCTGACCAAAGGGGGGTTAGCTTCTCCTCGGAACGCGTAGCTCCTATGGCGCCATTTTGATGCTAACAAGCCATCACCTCCCCATTAGCATCCCTTTGACTCCCATTCATTTTGACGTCACTTTGACAGTGAATAACTTTACATCTGAAGCGTTTAAAGACTCTGTTTGTCTGTTGTTTATTTCTAAAGAAACACGACAATGTATAAAAGGCTCCATTACCTTGTAGCTCACGTTATGGCTCCGTAGCAGACGTTTTTATAAAAATAGGCTAACGATTGGGTCATAACCACGAGACTTACTGTCACACAGTAGAGGAATTACCGTATAGTACAGGAGAAGCTCACAGGCAGTTTGGACTTCCATTATCTGTTTAGGTTTAATTACTAATGTTAACTAGCATGTTAGTGATCAATAATTACTAATGTTAACTAGCATGTTAGTGATCAGTAATTAGCCTGTGTCTATGTTATCTCCTTACATATACCTACGCTCACTCACTCACAATCTTACCAGACTCTGGTACATTAGCCTGGTCCTACCAGACTCTGGTACATTAGCCTGGTCCTACCAGACTCTGGTACATTAGCCTGGTCCTACCAGACTCTGGTACACTAGCCTTGTCCTACCAGACTCTGGTACATTAGCCTTGTCCTACCAGACTCTGGTCCACTAGCCTTGTCCTACCAGACTCTGGTACACTAGCCTGGTCCTACCAGACTCTGGTACATTAGCCTGGTCCTACCAGACTCTGGTACATTAGCCTGGTCCTACCAGACTCTGGTACGTTAGCCTTGTCCTACCAGACTCTGGTACACTAGCCTGGTCCTACCAGACTCTGGTACATTAGCCTGGTCCTACCAGACTCTGGTTCACTAGCCTGGTCCTACCAGACTCTGGTTCACTAGCCTGGTCCTACCAGACTCTGGTACACTAGCCTGGTCCTACCAGACTCTGGTCCACTAGCCTGGTCCTACCAGACTCTGGTTCACTAGCCTGGTCCTACCAGACTCTGGTACATTAGCCTGGTCCTACCAGACTCTGGTTCACTAGCCACTCCCTCTATTCGCTGATTCACTGAAGTAAGTAGGAGGGCGGAGCCAAGCTAACCAAACACCTCGTAATGAATAGCGTTAGCAACATTTGAAATGAGCATATCGGATCGTGCAGGCTACACAGGTTGCGTACCGACAGCTGGATCACCTGTAGCCTGTACCCTGGACCCTGGACCCTGTAGCCTGGACCCTGGACCCTGGACCCTTGACCCTGTACCCTGTACCCTGTACCCTGGACCCTGGACCCTGGACCTTGGACCCTGTAGCCTGGACCCTGTACCCTGTACCCTGGACCCTGTTCCCTGGACCCTGGACCCTGTACCCTGTACCCTGGACCCTGTACCCTGGACCCTGTTCCCTGGACCCTGTTCCCTGTACCCTGGACCCTGGACCCTGGACCTTGGACCCTGTAGCCTGGACCCTGTACCCTGTACCCTGGACCCTGTTCCCTGACCCTGGACCCTGTACCCTGTACCCTGGACCCTGTACCCTGGACCCTGTTCCTGGACCCTGTTCCTGTTCCCTGTACCCTGGACCCTGGACCCTGGACCTTGGACCCTGTAGCCTGTCTCCGAGATGCTCTGTTGGAGCTAAATGTTGAACAACATTTAGACCTTTTATAAACTGACACCATGTCTATCTTTCTCTCTGTGTGTGTGTGTGTGTGTGTGTGTGTGTGTGTGTGTGTGTGTGTGTGTGTGTGTGTGTGTGTGTGTGTGTGTTTGTGTGTGTGTGTGTTTGTGTGTGTGTGTGCAGGA
>NC_041333.1:37984276-37989276 GCF_004354835.1 Perca flavescens | reverse complement strand
TCTCTCACACTGACAGTTAACACCATCACAGAGAACTACAACTCTCTCACATTGACAGTTAACACCATCACAGAGAACTACAACTCTCTCACACAGAGAACTACAACTCTCTCACACTGACAGTTAACACCGTCACAGAGAACTACAACTCTCTCACACAGAGAACTACAACTCTCTCACACTGACAGTTAACACCGTCACAGAGAACTACAACTCTCTCACACAGAGAACTACAACTCTCACACTGACAGTTAACACCGTCACAGAGAACTACAACTCTCTCACACAGAGAACTACAACTCTCTCACACTGACAGTTAACACCATCACAGAGAACTACAACTCTCTCACACAGAGAACTACAACTCTCTCACACTGACAGTTAACACCGTCACAGAGAACTACAACTCTCTCACACAGACAGTTAACACCGTCACAGAGAACTACAACTCTCTCACACTGACAGTTAACACCGTCACAGAGAACTACAACTCTCTCACACAGACAGTTAACACCGTCACAGAGAACTACAACTCTCTCACACAGAGAACTACAACTTTCTCACACAGACAGTTAACACCATCACAGAGAACTACAACTCTCTCACACAGACAGTTAACACCATCACAGAGAACTACAACTCTCTCACACAGACAGTTAACACCATCACAGAGAACTACAACTCTCTCACACAGAGAACTACAACTCTCTCACACAGAGAACTACAACTCTCTCACACTGACAGTTAACACCATCACAGAGAACTACAACTCTCTCACACAGAGAACTACAACTCTCTCACACTGACAGTTAACACCGTCACAGAGAACTACAACTCTCTCACACAGACAGTTAACGCCATCACAGAGAACTACAACTCTCTCACACAGAGAACTACAACTCTCTCACACAGAGAACTACAACTCTCTCACACTGACAGTTAACACCGTCACAGAGAACTACAACTCTCTCACACAGAGAACTACAACTCTCTCACACAGAGAACTACAACTCTCTCACACTGACAGTTAACACCATCACAGAGAACTACAACTCTCTCACACAGAGAACTACAACTCTCTCACACAGAGAACTACAACTCTCTCACACTGACAGTTAACACCATCACAGAGAACTACAACTCTCTCACACAGAGAACTACAACTCTCTCACACTGACAGTTAACACCGTCACAGAGAACTACAACTCTCTCACACAGACAGTTAACACCGTCACAGAGAACTACAACTCTCTCACACTGACAGTTAACACCGTCACAGAGAACTACAACTCTCTCACACAGACAGTTAACACCGTCACAGAGAACTACAACTCTCTCACACAGAGAACTACAACTTTCTCACACAGACAGTTAACACCATCACAGAGAACTACAACTCTCTCACACAGACAGTTAACACCATCACAGAGAACTACAACTCTCTCACACAGACAGTTAACACCATCACAGAGAACTACAACTCTCTCACACAGAGAACTACAACTCTCTCACACAGAGAACTACAACTCTCTCACACTGACAGTTAACACCATCACAGAGAACTACAACTCTCTCACACAGAGAACTACAACTCTCTCACACTGACAGTTAACACCGTCACAGAGAACTACAACTCTCTCACACAGACAGTTAACGCCATCACAGAGAACTACAACTCTCTCACACAGAGAACTACAACTCTCTCACACAGAGAACTACAACTCTCTCACACTGACAGTTAACACCGTCACAGAGAACTACAACTCTCTCACACAGAGAACTACAACTCTCTCACACAGAGAACTACAACTCTCTCACACTGACAGTTAACACCATCACAGAGAACTACAACTCTCTCACACAGAGAACTACAACTCTCTCACACTGACAGTTAACACCGTCACAGAGAACTACAACTCTCTCACACAGACAGTTAACACCATCACAGAGAACTACAACTCTCTCACATTGACAGTTAACACCATCACAGAGAACTACAACTCTCTCACACAGACAGTTAACACCATCACAGAGAACTACAACTCTCTCACACAGAGAACTACAACTCTCTCACACTGACAGTTAACACCATCACAGAGAACTACAACTCTCTCACATTGACAGTTAACACCATCACAGAGAACTACAACTCTCTCACACAGAGAACTACAACTCTCTCACACTGACAGTTAACACCGTCACAGAGAACTACAACTCTCTCACACAGAGAACTACAACTCTCTCACACTGACAGTTAACACCGTCACAGAGAACTACAACTCTCTCACACAGAGAACTACAACTCTCTCACACTGACAGTTAACACCGTCACAGAGAACTACAACTCTCTCACACAGAGAACTACAACTCTCTCACACTGACAGTTAACACCGTCACAGAGAACTACAACTCTCTCACACAGAGAACTACAACTCTCTCACACAGAGAACTACAACTCTCTCACACTGACAGTTAACACCATCACAGAGAACTACAACTCTTTCTGAGACTCTCCCTCTCTCTGCCATCAATCACTGGTTCCTGAGCACTTGGTTCAACTTTTTGCACTCAGGTGTGTTTTTATAGCTCGATAGCCGACAGGCAGCACACACACACACACACACACACACACACACACACACACACAAACACACACACGCTGGCCTGCAGTACGTAGTGTGTGATTTAGAGACAGGAGTGTGTAGGGGTGGTCTGCTGCTCGGATGAAAGCAGACACGTTTTAATTTGAAAGAGTTTGGTATACGATCTCAGATAATATATATATATATATATATATATATATATATATATATATATATATGTAATTACTGTAATTATATGATGCTGTGTCTGAGAGACCAAACGCTGTCTCCTCTCGTCTAGTTTTTCATGTTTAATTGTGACCCCGTGAGGCAGAAAAGAAGGGGCGAAGAGAGCTCGAACTCTTCAAGTTTCTGTCGATTGTTTAAAAAGGTGAAAACGTTGACAGAAATCAGCAGTAGGCTACACGCAGTAGTTTAAGCTGCTCTGATGTTGTGTATATGAATATTAGGGCTGTCAAAATGAACACGGTAATGAAGAGTTAATGCAAAAAATATCAATTACTTCTTAGAAGCGCACACACACACACACACACACACACATATGCACATACACACAAACACTACTGTACACACGCACGCACAGACAGGCACACGCACACATACTGTAGACACAAACATACACATACTGTATGCACATACTGCACACACACCAACACATACTGTACACACACACGCTCACACACGCACACACGCACACACGCACGCGCACACACACACACACACACACACACACATATGCACATAGTGTACACACATACACACACATGCACATACTGTACACGCATACACACGCTCACACGCGCACACTCACGCACACACAGATACAAACACAAACACATACTGTACACACAAACACACACACACGGACATACACACACGCACATACCGTACACACACACACACACACACACATACACACACACGCACGCAGACACACACGCACGCGCGCACACGCATTGCACATATACTGTACACACAAACACACGCACACACACATACACCCAGAAACAAATAATGTACACACAAACACACTCACACACACATGCACACAGACAAGTACATTCTGTACACACACACACACACACATGCACACACACACACATGCTCGCACACGCTCGCACACGCACACCCTGTGATGTCACTCTGTAGTTTGTGAGATCAGGAAGCCATGCAGCAGCAGAAACGCTTTTCTCAATGTTTTGCCACTTCTTCGTTAAGTTTTTGGCATTTTTTTTTACGATGTTTTTGGCACTTTTTCATACACTTTTGTTGGTGTTTTTTTTTATTTGTCCCTGGCTGAGGAACTTTTTTGCCGAACTTTTTTGCAGCTTTATGAGACCCAAAGTGTAAGTGAGAAGACTACAGTATATGACACATGCAATAATACAGTCAAAATATTTGACTTTTTCTCTTAATCTCTCCATGTCTGGCCCTCAATGTGATTCTCATTTTCCAGTGTGGCCCTCTGGGAAACTGAGTTTGACACCCCTGTGTTAAGGGGTTTTAAGTAATTCAACATTAAATTTTTCTGGCCAGTGACATCACCCAAAATCTAACCCAAAGTCCTATTATTATGGAAGTTATCTGACATTTAGCGTTTCTGCTTCATTAGAGCCTATTGTAAATAAAAGGCTTAACGTGTACATAAACAACGATCAATCGTCAACAAATTTCTCTCTTATATTGCTCCTCATAACCTCTGAAAAATGTCAAAAAATCAAACCCAAAGTCCCTATTATTTTACAAGTTATCTGACATTTAGCGTTTCTGCTTCACATTTTCAGCAGGGCAGTGGAGCGGCTGTGGGTTGACTCCCCACGGTTCTCATGGGCTTTATAACTCCTAACGTGAAAAGGCTTAACGTGATTTTAATGTACCTAAACAACGATCGATCGTCACGAAATTTCTCTCTAATATTGCTCCTCATATCCACTGAAAAATGTCAAAAAATCAAACCCAACTTCCAATTATTACGGAAGTTATCTGACCTTAAGCGTTTCTGCTTCATTAGAGCCTATTGTAAATAAAAACCTTAACGTGGTTTAATGTACATAAACAACAATCAATCGTCACGAAATTTCTCTCTCATATTGCTCCTCATAACCTCTTAAAACTGTCAAAAAATCAAACCCAAAGTCCAATTATTATGGAAGTTATGCTTCATTGGAGCCTATTGTAAGGAACAATGTCCCGTTGATGAGAGTGATGGCTGTCAGAAGTAGCCGATTGAGACCATTTTGGGGAGATTTGGACATTATTGGGGGTGGGGGGTGATGTCACTGGCCAGAAAATGTCAAGTTGAATTACTTAAAACCCAGCACAAACGTTATTAATAATTTTTGGATTACATGGGGTGGGGGGCCCAGCTTTACTCAGTGTCGTCACAGGACTGGACTG
>NC_041333.1:37974276-37979276 GCF_004354835.1 Perca flavescens | reverse complement strand
TAAGGCCTATATAAAAGAGACTTCAGATACAGTATTAGGGGACCACTAAGGCCTATATAAAAGAGACTTCAGATACAGTATTAGGGGACCACTAAGGTCTATATAAAAGAGACTTCAGATACAGTATTAGGGGACCACTAAGGTCTATATAAAAGAGACTTCAGATACAGTATTAGGGGACCACTAAGGTCTATATAAAAGAGACTTCAGATACAGTATTAGGGGACCACTAAGGTCTATATAAAAGAGACTTCAGATACAGTATTAGGGGACCACTAAGGTCTATATAAAAGAGACTTCAGATACAGTATTAGGGACCACTAAGGTCTATGGAGCAGTTGCTCTGAGCGTCTAACAATGAAAGGGATGGGTTGACATTTGAGATAGTTGTAGGTTAGAATTATGAAATATTATCAGATGTGCAGATTGTTAAGGTCATATAATGCATGAGATCAATTTGGTTGAAGTTTTGCCAGCAATTCATGCCAGAAAACCACACCAGTTTGTCTCACAACTGTCCATTGATAATAATAACTTTGCTCTGTGCAATGTCTCAGTTTTCGTTTTGCATGAAAAAGCCTTTTGTATTCTCTCTTTACAGATTTTGAAATTCCAAATTGGTTGCCAAAAGGTTTCCAGCCCCCATAAAGTCCTGAAGAATCACTCAGCATACCTATGAGAGAGATTACAGCATGCTGTAAATCACACATAAACAAAATGAATGGCTCGAAGGACCGAGCCAAGCTTATATTACAGCCTCTCTCTGCTGACCTTGTTTCAGAAATGAAAAAGAAATGTGCTTAAGAGAAAATCACTCAACGTGAGACACACAAAGAAGACGCAACTCTTAACTTTTTGAGCAGAAATGTATAAATGAGAATTGACTCTGAGCCAAACAGTTTTATGAACATTCATTTTCTGTTGAATGCCTCCTGGAAAGTAAGCGGACGATGAGCAGAGGTGGCTGCTGCAGCTGTTTTCAATGTCCGCTGCATCACTCAATTTAATTTCCTTTTTTTTAATCGCTGCTTATTGAAGACTTCTGCTCAGAGGTGACGCTGACTCTAAATGAGCACAGACACCACCATGAAAACGTCATTACAGCCCATCAGATAGACAAACTCCAGAACTGTGTTCATGTGCATTTGCTCCATGAGAGCGGTGGTGCAGAGATATTGAACGGCTGCCGTGCTAAAGAGGAGTGAATGCTGTGAATAAATACAACTTCAAACAGTGCAGCTGGCTTCCTTCTGACCCCAAAACCACTTTGGCTTCTAATACAAGATCAAATAAGACTTCATTTTTTTGCTACTTAAGGGCAAACAGGCCGAGCTTGGTCTCTACTCAGCTGAACAAGGCTACTTTGGTTCCTAAAGCAGGGTCAAACAAGGCTACCTACAAGTGGATGAACAGGGCTAGATTGGTTTTAACAAGAGGGACAAACAAGGCTATATTGGTTCCAACTGCGGTGACAAACCAAGTTAGTTTGGTTCCTACAGCAGGGTCAAACAAGGCCTCTTTGGTTTCTATAGCAGGGTCAAACAAGACCTATTTGGTTCCTACAGCAGGGTCAAACAAGGCCTCTTTGGTTTCTATAGCAGGGTCAAACAAGGCCTCTTTGGTTGCTATAGCAGGGTCAAACAAGGCCTCTTTGGTTTCTATAGCAGGGTCAAACAAGACCTATTTGGTTCCTATAGCAGGGTCAAACAAGACCTATTTGGTTTCTATAGCAGGGTCAAACAAGGCCTCTTTGGTTCCTATAGCAGGGTCAAACAAGGCCTCTTTGGTTCCTATAGCAGGGTCAAACATGGCCTCTTTGGTTCCTACAGCAGGGCCAAACAAGGCCTCTTTGGTTCCTATGGCAGGGTCAAACAAGGCTACTTTTGGTTCCTATAGCAGGGTCAAACATGGCCTCTTTGGTTCCTATAGCAGGGTCAAACAAGGCCTCTTTGGTTTCTATAGCAGGGTCAAACAAGGCTACCTTTGGTTACTACAGCACGGCCAAACATGGCCTCTTTGGTTCCTATAGCAGGGTCAAACAAGACCTCTTTGGTTCCTATAGCAGGGTCAAACATGGCCTCTTTGGTTCCTATAGCAGGGTCAAACATGGCCTCTTTGGTTCCTATAGCAGGGTCAAACATGGCCTCTTTGGTTCCTATTGCAGGGTCAAACAAGGCCTCTTTGGTTTCTATAGCAGGGTCAAACATGGCCTCTTTGGTTCCTATAGCAGGGTCAAACATGGCCTCTTTGGTTCCTACAGCATGGCCAAACAAGGCCTCTTTGGTTTCTATAGCAGGGTCAAACATGGCCTCTTTGGTTCCTATAGCAGGCTCAAACAAGGCCTCTTTGGTTCCTACAGCAGGGCCAAACAAGGCCTCTTTGGTTTCTATAGCAGGGCCAAACATGGCCTCTTTGGTTTCTATAGCAGGGCCAAACAAGGCCTCTTTGGTTTCTATAGCAGGGTCAAACAAGGCCTCTTTGGTTTCTATAGCAGGGTCAAACAAGGCTACCTTTGGTTCCTATAGCAGGGTCAAACAAGGCCTCTTTGGTTCCTACAGCAGGGCCAAATAAGGCCTATTTGGTTCATAAAGCAGGGCCAAACATGGCCTCTTTGGTTCCTACAGCAGGGCCAAAAATGGCCTCTTTGGTTCCTACAGCAGGGCTAAACAAGGCCACTTTGCTTACTATAGCAGGGCCAAACAAGGCTACCTTTGGTTACTGCAGCAGGGCCAAACAAGGCTAACTTTGGTTCCTATAGCAGGGTCAAACAAGGCTACTTTTGTTCCCAACAGCAGGGCCAAAATCATGGCTACCTTGGTTCCTATAGCAGGGCCAAACATGTCTACTTTTGTTTTCTACTGCAGGGCCAAACAAGGTTAAGGGGATGGAAAGGGCTAGATTGGTTTTAACAAGAAGGACAAACCAAGTTAGTTTGGTTCCTTCCACATTGCCTTAAAGGTTAGCATTTATCATTCCATGGACTAAAATAACAAAAATCTGATTATTTCAGTGGAAATCTAGTAATTTACTCTAGAGCTGCAAAGATGAATCGATTAGTTGTCAACTATTAAAATAATCGTCAACTATTTTGACTATCGATTTATCGGTTTGAGTTGATTTTTTAATGTAAAAGCAGTCAAACTGTTCTCTCCTCCTGAATATATTTGAGTTGTGGACGAGACAAGAAATTTGAGGACATCATGTTGAGCTTTGGGAATCATAATCATAACTAGTCATTTTGTCGACCTCTGTGCCCGGCTCACAGTCACCTTTTCTCGGCTAAATGTAACCGTAAAGATCGCTAAACTTAACTGTCATTTGATCGGCCGGCAGTCGCCTATTTTGTAAGACGAGACTTATTAAATTGTTGTGCGTAAGAGCCCATTTATGACGAATGCATTCCACACACACATACATAGGTTACTACAACACATGTCTTGTATTTAAAAGTGATTTGGACTTGTTCTTGCATGTAAATATCTTTTTGTGAGTCTGTACAATGTGTGTGTGAGTCTCAGCCAAAACAGAAAGATGATGGATACGAGAGATTTAAGATGGCGAGATAAAGAAAAGATTTGTGGAAATTGGATGTGTGTGTGTGTGTGTGTGTGTGTGTGTGTGTGTGTGTGTGTGTGTGTGTGTGTGTGTGTGTGTGTGTGTGTGTGTGTGTGTGGCAGCAGTGTTTGGGACTTGGCAGGATAGAGGGATGATAATAAGGATGGATTGTGGGAACGGAGGGAGAGTTTTTCTGCCAGTTCTAAGAGTCTGCAGCTCTTGGAGTCAGTTCGGTGTCACACTGTGACTCCACTGTACAGGAACTACAGCAGGCGGGGTAATCAGTGTAGTGCTAAATGTATCCCATTGCTCCCAGCATGCACTCTGGCTCTGGATCAGAGTTGTACTGACACTGTGTGGGAGAGTTATGACCTGTTGAGGCTGTTTTCTATCTGTGGCTGTCAGTGTGCTTGGAACAGTAATCCTGCAGGTCCTGTAAGACCCAGCGTGAAGAGGTGCAGACACAGGATGTATTTACTGCAATTATAAAACTTTAATCATACTCGAAACAAGACATCATTAAGGAATGACATTGAGTCAGCCACAAAGACAAAGAAAACAGCACAGAAATGGATGCCACACCACCATAAGAACATCAAAAGACACTAAAAGTTTCAGAATTGGGGGAAAAAATCTGTACAACCAGGATGCAAAAGAAATAAAACTAAAGCAATTACTCCTATTTTCCAGCTGTTTTATCTATTTATTGAGAATGTGTTACTTTATGTGCATATGTGTATCCGTGTGTATGTGTATGTATTTATATATGTATATATATGTGTATATATATTTGTATCTTCTTATTCTGTATGCGTATGTATGTATGTATATACGTGCGTACGCTCCTGCAGCAGTAGCAGCTGCTAGCCTTGTCTGGACACATGGATGTTTCCCATTGATAAAATTAAATACGATGTTAAACATAACCATATACTGATCTGCTCACAGCAAAGACGCTTACGTCTTTATACACCAGAAACATGTCTGACTTGGCGCCACGTCAAACATGTTTCTGGTGTATAAAGAGGTAGAAAACACCACACAAAACACGACATGCAACAGAAACGCCACGCTCACACCATGCCGGCAGTGTGTAACCGGCCTTACTCAAACTTCCGAGTCCGATTTCATGGATCCTCAAGTCCGAGTCAAAGTCCAATTCATCCCTGCACGAGTCCAAGTTGAGTCACACGAGTCCAGAGGACAGCGACTCGAGTCGGACTCGGGTATTCCACCGCCGGTTGAGAAGAAACCATGAATGAACGTGGTGTCACACCTGTGTGTCTCTAGCGTGTGAAACTGTCTCTGACTCGTCTGTCTCTGACTCGTCTGTCTGTGTCTCCTCAGCGACCTCCTCGAGGATTTAGAGAGGAGTCCTCACGCTGCAGCCATCGCCGAGTGCTTCGTAGAGAGGGTGAGTGTGCGTGTGTGTGTGTGTGTGTGTG
>NC_041333.1:37956776-37964276 GCF_004354835.1 Perca flavescens | reverse complement strand
GTGTTCATGTCCTGGAAGAAGTTAAGGAGAAAACACAAGACTTTCACCCAGGAAACAGGTGTTCATGTCCTGGAAGAAGTTAAGGAGAAAACACAAGACTTTCACCCAGGAAACAGGTGTTCCTGTCCTGAAGAAGTTAAGGAGAAAACACAAGACTTTCACCCAGGAAACAGGTGTTGATGTCCTGAAGAAGTTAAGGAGAAAACACAAGACTTTGACCCAGGAAGCAGGTGTTCATGTCCTGGAAGCATTACTTAAGGGAACCTGTGTTTTAACCCAAACCACAATCTTTTTTTCTAAACTTAACTAATCGTTTTTGTACCTAAACCTAACTGTCGTAGCCGGTGCTCGACAGTTACCTTGGTCGGCTAAACTCCACTCTAATGGCCGCTAAACGTATCTGTCACATGACCGGCCGGCAGACTCCATAATTTCAAAGGATATCATACAAATTGTTGTGCGTGTTTGTGCAAGTTTTTGTTCAATTTCTTACACACTTGTTGCGTGGCCCTGGTTCTGCCAGAGATAGATAGATAGATAGATAGATAGATAGATAGATAGATAGATAGATAGATAGATAGATAGATATTTTTATTGATCCCAAAAAATGGGAAATAACAGTGTTGCAGCAGCAAAATATCAGACACACAGCACACATACAGAGTATACATTAAATAATAGGAAACAATGTACATGAAATAATTACTGAATACTACTCGAGCTATATTTAAAATATATACAATTTGGAAATAAAATGTACAACTGTTTCAATAGTTAGACTAGATAAACTTAATGTGCAAGTCGGGGAGCAAAAAAGTACAACTGTTTCCCTAGTAATGATAGGATGTAGATAAACCTATTGTGCAAGGTTGTGCAAGGTGCATTCAGTGCAGTTGTGATGTATATGAGTCTTATCTCACACTCAGTGATGAAGTGTTAAAAAGTTGAATTGCCTGTGGTAGGAATGATTTCCTGCAGCGGTTCTGTGCGACATCAAAGCTGAAGATGCTTGAAGGCATAAATAAAGACGACAAACATGTGCAAAGATCGTCCCAACAAAATTCCCTTATTGGGTCAACCGCAAGCTCATCAGAAAATAACAGATGTAGTGCATGTGAGTTGTTGTAAAAGCCAACTGACAAAGCGACAGTATAATGTGTTCAGCAGAAGAGAAGACAAGTCCAGGCCTCTGAATGTTTCCACTGGGTCGGACTTGGAGGGGAATCTGCTGGATTGCAGGTTTGTGAACTCGAGTGTCGCCCCGCTGGGAGCACGAGAGATGAGAGCCTTTGTTTGGTTAGTTATCCTGCGTGAAAAGAGAAATGAGAAAAAAATGGCTCCAGGAATGCAGCTGCTTTGCCATCTGAAATGGCCAACAGAAGAATTAAAGCGTTCTGTCTCTCTCTGTCTCTCTCACAAACATCATAACACTTTAAATCAGCGTAATGTATCGTGAAATGGGCTGCTATTAAAATGACATTAACAGACGGGGGATGTAATGTCAGTGGGAGGATCCAGAGGGAGGATTGAGACAGATGCGGAGCTAATTTATGCCGCTAAACTCCACTTGGATGTGTGTTTGTGGATCCTTAAAGCCAAGTTTGAACAGAGCTGGGAAATGTTTCTGTTATGGTCCGACTCAACACGCATCAAAGTGAAAGGGTAGCTAACAATTTAGGTTATTGAGTTTAGACCAGGGGTCTTCAACGAGTTTTAAGCCAAGGACCCCTCAACTGAGAGAGAGACGGAGCAAGGACCCCCTACTACAGGGCTGGCCCTAGACTTTTGGGGGGCCCTAAGCATGATTTAGTTTGGGGGATTCTCCAGATTGTAACATGTTGCCACTGCACTTGGCACTAAACCAACTTGTGTATTGTAAATATTAGTTTAAGCACTCATAATGTACAAATATGAGCCCTATTAGCAGCAACGCTATCTTTAAATAGATCGGCTCTGTTATGAGCTCTATTGTGGGACATTTCAAGCGCTCTTGGGGGCCCTCTGGTAGCCCTAAGCAGCCACTTAGTTCGCTTATGGGTCAGGCCGGCTCTGCCCTTCTACATCGCAAACATTTTATTAAATTGTATAAAAATGAAGTTGCGTATTAAACTGGGCCTAAAGCCTTTAGACAGACCTTTTGTTGCATAGAATACTACGCTATTAAAATAATACTTGCTGGCATTTAAATGTTAAACATACATGTGGCCCAGTGAATCCTTAGGATGAACTGGATCTGTGGAGTCTACCTTGGTGACTACCTTACCTATGGGCCAGTAAGCCTATCAGCAATGGGTTTTTTTTCCACGAATAGGCTGATTTATATTTGCTAATAATATGTTGGATTCATGTTAACAAATTTTTATTTTGTTGAAAACTTTCACAAAATTAACAATAATTTGATGGCCCACCCTGTAGTAACTCTGAGGACCCCCTGTTGAAGATCTCTGGTTTAGACAAATGAATGTTTTAAGATAAGACATCTTTATTTATATAGCACATTTAAAGCATATGATCAACAGTAACGTAATCAACCACCAAAGAGCCTTGGGTGGAATTTGCTTACAACAAAGATGGCTGCCATTGAGTCTGTTATAGAAGATATCGACAGCGCATTGATTTTATAAGAGGAACAGAGAACCGTGATCGAGGCATTTGTCAATCGGAAATATGTTTTTGCCGTCCTTCCTACGGGATTCGTAAAGTTTAATTTATCAGCTGGCCCCGAGGGTTGCTAAGAAGTTGTTGCACGTATATTGGTTGTAGGTCAATCCATTGCTCTGATTGGTTGCAGGTCTCTCCGTTGCTCTGATTGGTTGCAGGTCTCTCCGTTGCTCTGATTGGTTGTAGGTCTATCTGTTGCTCTGATTGGTTGTAGGTCTATCTGTTTCTCTGATTGGTTATAGGTCTATCTGTTGCTCTGATTGGTTGTAGGTCTATCCGTTGCTCTGATTGGTTGCTGGTCTCTCCGTTGCTCTGATTGGTTGTAGGTCTGTCTGTTGCTCTGATTGGTTGTAGGTCTATCCGTTGCTCTGATTGGTTGTAGGTCTATCTGTTTCTCTGATTGGTTGTAGGTGTATCCGTTGCTCTGATTGGTTGTAGGTCTATCCGTTGTTCTAATTGGTTGTAGGTGTCTCCGTTGCTCTGATTGGTTGTAGGTCTATCTGTTCCTGATTGGTTGTAGGTCTATCTGTTTCTGATTGGTTGTAGGTCTGTCTGTTGCCTGATTGGTTGGTCTATCCTCTGATTGGTTGTAGGTCTATCTGTTTCTCTGATTGGTTGTAGGTCTATCCGTTGCTCTGATTGGTTGTAGGTCTATCCGTTGTTCTAATTGGTTGTAGGTGTCTCCGTTGCTCTGATTGGTTGTAGGTCTATCCGTTGTTCTAATTGGTTGTAGGTGTCTCCGTTGCTCTGATTGGTTGTAGGTCTATCTGTTGCTCTGATTGGTTGTAGGTCTATCTGTTGCTCTGATTGGTTGTAGGTCTATCTGTTGCTCTGATTGGTTGTAGGTCTATCTGTTGCTCTGATTGGTTGTAGGTCTATCTGTTTCTCTGATTGGTTATAGGTCTATCTGTTGCTCTGATTGGTTGTAGGTCTATCCGTTTATCTGATTGGTTGTAGGTCTATCTGTTTCTCTGATTGGTTGTAGGTCTATCCGTTGCTCTGATTGGTTGTAGGTCTATCCGTTGTTCTAATTGGTTGTAGGTGTCTCCGTTGCTCTGATTGGTTGTAGGTCTATCTGTTGCTCTGATTGGTTGTAGGTCTATCCGTTTATCTGATTGGTTATAGGTCGTTTCTCTGATTGGTTTGGTCTATTGCTCTGAAGGTCTATCCGTTGTTCTAATTGGTTGAGTGCATTGGTTGTAGGTCTATCTGTTGCTCTGATTGGTTGTAGGTCTATATGTCGCTCTGATTGGTTGTAAGTCTATCCAATTGAGTGCAGAGGCATTTTCTTTCCTGGTTCGGTTGAAACACACCCCATAATCACAGCCCAATGGAGCAGCATCAGTCTCATATTCTTGACTAGAATCTGAGTAGGACCATGTGAGGATTCAGCAGAGCTCTTTGATTGACAGAATTGGATAGAAACACCAGCATGGAGAAAGCTTAGAACAGTAACTGTGACCAAAATACAAAGCATGGTTCTCACGATTAATGCAAGGAACCACAAAGCTGTTTTCACTTCAAACTCGTCAACATACTGACGCTTAAATCGTATAAAGCCCGCCCTGACAATTTGATTGGTCCAAACAGCTCTGGTTCGAGCATAGTTGCTCCACAACGGCTCAAGCCCAGACCGAACTTCCAGACCTCAAATGTTGTGGGCGGGGCTAAGTTTGGTTGGCATCCAGGCAACCGAAAAACATGGTGTATGAGGTGTTTGTTCCATTTACAGAAAGGAACTTAAATTAGATGTATTTACAGAACGAGGTACAGGCATGAATAGTTCAGCATGATCATCATTTATAGCTTCAACGAAGTGTTGAAAGATGCAGAAATAAGGTTATATATGATCAGGACATACAATGGAAAAGCCATTTGGATACCTGGAAACTTCTTGATGGTGAACGGAAAGAGAAATTGCTGTCAGATTAAAGGAGAAAGCAGAGAGTTGAGGAGGTTAATGTGCAGACTGCAGACCCGTGTTAGGTTTCCTCTGATTGGTGGAGATGAACTCGGGCTCTCGGGTGTGGTTGTAATTATCTCCAGTCTGTGGGAATATGGACGCAAACTGGCTTTCATTTGCATCGACGACCAACGGAGACCGGCACTGACTTCTCTCTCTCTCTCTCTCTCTCTCTCTCTCTCTCTCTAACTGAACCTCTACGTGTCTTTCATAATCGGCTGGAAGAAAATAATCTCCGTCTCTTGATGGGAATCTTTCCAGTTTCTATAGGAATGTTTCTCCGGTGGACATTCTTCATATCTGCCATATGCTTTAAATTCTTCATGCATTGCGTTTAGGCTCAAGTGATCACCGAGAGCAAAGATTACAGTAAAAATACTTGGGTGAAAAGTCTTGTCAAGTGTTTTCTCCTTAACTTCTTCCAGGACATGACCACCTGTTTCTTGGGTGAAAGTCTTGTGTTTTCTCCTTAACTTCTTCCAGGACATGAACACCTGTTTCCTGGGTGAAAGTCTTGTGTTTTCTCCTTAACTTCTTCCAGGACATGACCACCTGTTTCTTGGGTGAAAGTCTTGTGTTTTCTCCTTAACTTCTTCAGGACATGACCACCTGTTTCTTGGGTGAAAGTCTTGTGTTTTCTCCTTAACTTCTTCCAGGACATGAACACCTGTTTCCTGGGTGAAAGTCTTGTGTTTTCTCCTTAACTTCTTCCAGGACATGAACACCTGTTTCCTGGGTGAAAGTCTTGTGTTTTCTCCTTAACTTCTTCCAGAACATGAACTGATGACAGTAATAAATACGTGGAATACACACCAATTACACAGCTTTACTTTTCAGGGCTGCATTTACGAAATGCTGCACGAGAACACAACCACAAAGCTTTGTGGTCTCTGAAAACATGTATCTGGTTTAGATTATATAAATGTTTTTTTCCAAGAGACTGATGGATGATGATGATGATGATGATGATGATGATGATGATGATGATGATGATGATGATGATGAAGATGAATAAGAGCTTACAGATCATCCAAAAGTTCACGGAAAAGCTTAATCCTCTGGAGAGCAGGAATATCATTACTGTGACAGTGAACTGAATATCTTTTGAGTTGTGGACAACATCTTGGGCTTTTTTTTTTTTTTTTTTGGAAGACATATGGGATCCACATTTTTCACCATTTTCTGACATTTTAAAGACCAAACAACAACAGATAATCCTCACATTGATCCAAATTGTAAATGATTTATCCTTGCAGCTCTATTAGCATGAGATTAGCATGAGATTAGCATGAGATTAGCATGAGATATTGTAGCTTCAGTAGCAACATTGTTGCATGAACCCGGCTGTGGCCAATGACGTGTAGCCTACATGAACAGTTCCTGCTGAAGTCATCAGTCTGTGGAAGCTATTACTCTGAATCCCTGTGATTAACGTTTCTGTCTCTCTCTCTCCTCTCTCTCCCCCCATCGTTACCTTGACCTCCTTCCTTCTCTCCCTTCCTCTTTCTCTACCGCCCCCCCTCCTCCATTCATTCAGACCTCCCCCTTTTCCCTTTTTCTTGCTGCTCTCTTCCCATCTTCCCATCTCTGATTCTGTTATCTCTCTCTCTCTATCTCTCTCTCTCTATCTCTCGCTATCTCTCTCTCCCTCTCTCTCTCTCACTTTCTCACTCTCTCACTCTCTCTCAGTTTCTCTCTCTCTCACTCTCTCTCTCTCAGTTTCTCTCTCTCCCCCTCACTCTCTCTCTCACTCCCTCTCTCTCCCTCTCTCTCTCTCTCTCTCTCTCTCCCTCTCTCTCTCTCTCTCTCTCTCTCTCTCTCTCTCCCTCTCTCTCTCTCTCTCTCTCTCTCTCTCTCTCTCTCTCTCTCTCTCTCTCTCCCTCTCTCTCTCTCTCTCTCTCTCTCTCTCTCACTCTCTCTCACTCTCTCTCTCACTCTCTCTCTCACTCTCTCTCTCACTTCCTCTCTCTCTCTCTCTTCCCCCTTTTCTCGCTGCTCTCTTCCCTCCTTTTTGGCTTCACACAGTGTTGAATGTTTGTCAGGAGACTCGACAGCTGAGGAGCCTCCTCTGTCCTCCATCGTCTCCTTTCACCTCCTCTGTCATCCCCCTCTTTTTTTTCTTCCTGCGTCTCCTCAAATCTTGTGGACAACTTGACATCTTCCTCCTCACATCTTTGGCATCTTACTTGTTGAACACTGGCTTTGCTTGCTGTCTCTGTTCAACTTTTTTGATGATTCTCTCTAAACCGAATGCTCAAATTAAATAATTGGAAACAGTACTGTAAACATTTGTTCAGAAACTCTACTTAATTAAAAACGGTTGAGTGCCAGTAGCTCCTACTTTCTTTTGAGTTTGGCAAACTTATTTCTTTTGATTAATATACTCAACTTTTGAACGAAAAAGATTATTGACTTGTACTTTATTCTTTTTAAGTTAGTAAATTGATCAGTTTTGATGTTAAAGGTCCCGTGGCATGAAAATGTCACTTTATGAGTTTTTTTTTTTTTTTTTAACATTAATATGAGTTCCTCCCCAGCCTGCCTATGGTCCCCCAGTGGCTAGAAATGGTGATAGGTGTAAACCGAGCCCTGGGTATCCTGCTCTGTCTTTGAGGAAATAAGCATTAAGGCACTAAGGCCTAAAAGAGACCTCAGATACAGTATTAGGGGACCACTAAGGTCTATATAAAAGAGACTTCAGATACATAAGGTCTATATAAAAGAGACTTCAGATACAGTATTAGGGGACCACTAAGGTCTATATAAAAGAGACTTCAGATACCGTATTAGGGGACCACTAAGGTCTATATAAAAGAGACTTCAGATACCGTATTAGGGGACCACTAAGGTCTATATAAAAGATAATTGTATTCATT